>NW_025946238.1:0-78773 GCF_000764305.2 Hyalella azteca | reverse complement strand
CAAAGTTCAAACGTTAACGCTTCCGAAGCGTCTTTTCTGCATGGCACTTAATACTGAAAAACAATTATTGGTGGTGCCTTTTGCCCAACGGAGCCTCGTGGCGAAGCTCATCTAACATTGATTCTTCACTAGTAACCACTAGATCTAGAATATTAGGGTTATGTTTACCCCTAAAATGGGTTGGCTTGGTGATGTTCTAGATTAAAAATGAGTCTCGCACAGACACCAAGAACAGGGATGCTGGGTGATTTCAATCTCTTATGGGCAAAATAAAGGCGAGCCGAGCCATGGCTTCCACTGCTTTTTGTGGGGCTCAGCTCCAGTTCAGTTGCACTGCAGACGCCAAGCTGGTGGGGCTTGTCTAGTCATGGCGGACACCAAGCTATTCATAAGTCCTGACTTCCTAACCAAGTCTATTGAAGAGTAACGCAATTTGCCGTGCTTGTGGAAGGTCCGCAGCGCAGCATATTCGAACAAATAACAAAGAGATGAAGCATGGGAATGTCTCATTCGAGAAAAAGTTCCCAATGCAGACCTTAACTTTGCTAAGAAAATAAATAATCCTTTAATAGTTTTGATAGTCGTTTTGATTATCGTTACGTATGAAATTTAGCAAATTCATATTGACTGAATCATTGTCGATTGAATAACCATTCTTTTGACTATTTAGATCTTTTCCTTCGTTGATTTTTCACTGCTTAGAGCTCATTCAACACGACGGTATGTCCACGATGGCAGCAGCTGCAACATTCCTCGACGTACTCGTCTAACATGACTGAGCGTTGCGAGTAAAGTACGTAGGTGTATGGTGAAATATCACTGAATCAGATTTGCTAGTCAGAATCAGCTAGCCGGACTCGAGGGTCAGATACGCTAGTGTATGGGACGCTTTTAGAGAGGATTCATCTGCCCAGTCTATTTCTGGATGGTTAAAGACACCAACGATCAACGTATGCGACCTGCTGAAAGTAATGCTCGGTAAAAGGCTGTTTAGTACTTTGTCATTATCAGAGGAACTGTTTGGTGATCCACAGATATAAAGGACCCCTAGCTATGAGGAGGCTGTCCTTGCCTTTTAGAGAAAGTTCGCACCACACTGATTCTCTAGATAATTGATGCTCTGCAGATAATTTAACTTACTGGGCCCCATAAGAGGTTCTGACCCACAGAGCTACACCTCTACTGCACTGCTCTTCATTTAACATAACATAACATAGTGATCTCGGCGCTGCAGTGTAGGCCTGATGTGGCCTGTCGCCGATTCTTTTCCTTTTCGTGCCTTGTTCACAGAAGATCTAAAATCGTGTCATTTGACCGTATTTTTTCATGACTGACGAAAGTTTGAAATAGCTACTCGACTTCCACCGGGTTCGATATGGTGCTAGGCCTGTCTCTTATACACATCTAGATGTGTATAAGAGACAGCTGNCTTAATATTGAAAAACAATGATTGGTGGTGGCTTTTGCCTAACGGGGCCTCGTGGCGAAGCTCATCTATCATTGATTCTTCACTAGTAAACACAAGATCTAGAATATTTGGGGTCTGTTTACCCCTAAAATGAGTTGGCTTGGTGATGTTTTGGATTAAAAATGAGTCTCGCACAGACTCCATGAACAGGGATGCTGGGTGATTCTCATCTCTTGGAGAAGATTCATCTGCCCAATCTATTTCTAGATGGTTAAAGTAACCAACGATCAACGTATGCGACCTGCTGAATGACATGCTCGGTAAAAGGCTGTTTAGTACTCTATTGTTATCAGAGGAGCTGTTAGGTGATCTATAAATGACCCCTATGAGAAGGCTGTCTTCGCCTTTTAGAGTAAGTTCGCACCACACAGATTCTCTAGCTGATTGATGCTCTGTAATCTGTAATACTGTAATCTGTGATGCTCTGTAATCTGTAATACAAATAATGTCTATACACTCGTTTGAGATCACAGTTAACAGTTCACTTTTTTTGTTCAAAACGGAATCCGAGTTTGTGTAAAAATATTTTAGAACTTTTTGTGCACTTTCACTTTGATTTATGCGGTTGCTTCTTACATTACTTACAGGTCTGGAACTGCGGACATGACTTCTACTGTTTACTTGTATTCCAGCTCCGTTAACTGATCTTGTGCGGCCGATGTAGTCTTGACATTGCGAGAGTGGTTGACCTGATTTTCCGTGCCTTTCCGCCTGATTCTCTCCTGCCATTTCTTGCGAAAATCCTCTCTCTCTCTAAAGGGGTAAAATCTTTAAGGGGTGAAATTAAGTTATGAAAGCAATCAAAACATGGCAACTGAAATTCAACAGGTACAATTTCCCCTCCGTGATTTTTAGGTAGTGTTTCTGTAATACAAATAATGTCTATACACTCGTTTACGATCACAGTCAACAGTTCACCTTTCTTGTTCAAAATGGAATCCGAGTTCGTATAAAAACATTTTAAAACTTTTTGTGAACGTTCACTTTGATATATGCGGTTACTTCCTACATTATTTACAGGCCTTGATCTACCGACATTTTTCCTATTAATTACCTATGAGTGACCGTGAGCAGCCGGTGTTGTCTTGACAGCTTGGAAGTGATTGACCTGATTTTCCGTGCCTTTCCGCTTGATTCTCCTGTCATTTCTTGCGAAAATCCGCCCTCTCTAAAGGGGGGAAATCTTTCTTTTTAAAAACGGACTTTTACTCAGCGGATTCTCCAAGCGTTCTCGCTGCTTTCAGCACGCTCCAAACCTGAGCAGGCTCCTTTACAGTCACCAACCGAGGGCTGCAGGTGTTGGCAGCAGCATCCTTCGAGCGTAGCCTCTTGCACGATGTAATATCAACCGGCGTGCTGAGTGCCTTGCTGCAACAGTCTTCAACAATTGCAGTCTCTGTCATCACTCTGTGATTCGTATCAGCTGCGGTGCTTTCGGGGATATCAAACCAAACAAGGTTGCACTTCCTACGTTCTCTGTTAATTAATTCACGGGAGCTTTCACTAGCGACTTCAGATAAATAAGCTCTCTTGTTCTTTACTTCCATTTTTCTGTATTTTTCAGCTGAGCCTTCACTTCAGTCAGCTCATTGCATAGCGAGCTCAATTTTTCACTCAGCGAGCGCACCATCTCACTCAAGGAGTCTACTACATCATTCAACGAATTCGACTCATTGCCGTGCTCTTCCACCGACTCCTCGCTTTTTTGAGCACGAAGAGTTGGTTTTTCGCAGTCACGGCAAAACCAATGAAGATGTGGATAAATTCTGGATAAATGAGAACTCATTAGAGTTCAACTTCGAGCAGGTGATATAAATGAGATCCTAGCAACGTTCACAGGTGACCGTCTGAACTTCGCTCAGAGAGATCACTTTTCAGTACATGCAAACTTTCATCCCTAGCTGGGCTGATTTGGTTTGTTTTTTCTAGAGGTCGTAGAGGGCTTTTCGACTACCTTGTTCATTTCTTTCCCGCCACTATAAATTGCATGGAGTAGAGCTATTGAACGGAGAAAAGGACGGAGACAAACTTCAAAACTGAGTTGAATTCAGTATAGAAAAGTTACCTCGAAATTTCGACACTGGCGGAACAGCTGAGGTAACAACTGTAGCTGGCGAGGGAAAGACAGGGGTGGGCTGGGGGGGGGAATCAAGGGCTTGACGCGACAGGCAGGTAGAGAGAGGGATGGATGGGGTAAATATAGGCGGCGGGGCAGAACAAAGGTGACGAGCCTGCTCAAAAATTTTAGGCCCGACGGACGGCCAAGCTTACAGCACTGTGCCCTCTCACAAGGTTTCCCCCCAAATGCGGTAACTGCCTCGTTTCTTCATAAGAAAAAAACATGGAAACACTTTTTATTCACTTCCACTCAATTTTTTGCATTCTCTCTTTCACTGACTTCGGTAAAAACTTTTTACCGAGAGTCTTCAGCTCAAAATGCATAAATAGAGCTAAACCGGCATAGTGCAAAGGCCAGTTTTGAGCCCGTGCAGCACGCACGTCCGCCTTGTGACACTGCTCAACCGCGACTGGGCAGTTACTATGATACTATCGCGCCCTCCGCATTCAGCTGTGCGCACTCGAAACCGAACAGTGCAACGTTCCAATGTCCGACACTGACTATAAGGTTTTATCTTCTTGTTCTGGTGCATCCGATCTGCGTATTTTGGAATCCTTGTATATTTTTAAACATAGGCCTAGTTTAAATGCAGCCTCTAGTTCTTATCCAGTAGAAATTGTCAATAGATAGATATTTACTTTATTACTCTGCCTCTTGTCTGTAAATGTAGGTGTTTAAGTTCAGTATTTTTTCTTTTGAATCCAAACTTGATTAACTTCTGATTGTATTTGTGTTCTACATTTATCGAACTGACGATGGAACTGGACTCCGAAACGTTTTCAATGGAGATATACTGAATTTTTGTGGAGTTTTCTTCGCTTTTAAATTTCTACTGTATCTGTGATTCAAGCAATCCAGTGACATTGAGACAGGACAATAAAGGGGGGTGGGTGGGAAAACACAGTTGCAAGGAACGGAGATGAGCGAAGAATGATGATCAGTGATGAACGAAGTCCAAGGGGTATTATTATTATTATTATACGAAGCATTTATCGTGGCGTCTGGTTCATACGAACTTTGAGGGCACGATACACATAAGTTTAATAGCAAGCGAAAAATAAATAGACACGAGAGAGGATGAGAACGAATAAAAATGACTAAGCACTTGATTCATAAGCTCTACTGATAAGCTCACTTGATTCATAAGCTCTCCTCGGCAACAGGCCATGGGCCTATTTCTTCAACGCTGACACTTCACTTCTATTCTATTGTGAATAGTTCCATCTTTAGGCGTCGACGAAACCCCTGCAACGAAGGATCCGATGTTACGGAAGCCCGCAGACTGTTCCAGTCTCAGGTGGCGTCGACCAGGAACACTCTGTCGCCGACGGTACCTAGATAGACGTGTAGATGGAACGACGAGGTTCGCTGTTGATGACGAACGCAGTCGTCTTTTGAAGGCGGGTCCGACACGCGCTGCGGATATTCTTTGAGATAAGGAGGCACCAGACCATGAAGGCATCGTAACGTCAAAAGAGCAACCTTAAACTGCGTGCGTAGCCAGTGAAGATCGCGCAATATCGGCCTAACGTGGTCGAATTTCGCTTATTGAACCCGTGTCGCGTAGCAGCGTTCATTACGGGTTGCAGTTTATTAAGGGCTTTGGACAGAAGTCCATAGAGTGCTGCCAGCGGCATTACCTAGTCCAATCTGGTCAGAACGAGCGAGAACACGAGAGCCTCAAGAGAAAGCGGTTGACACTCCGTATTCGTAGCAGAGCGCCAAAACAAGCGGGGATGACTTTGGTAATATGATTGTTCATAGAAAGATCCAAGTCTAGTAGAATGCCCAGATTGCGAACCGAAGATGCAGACATGACTTTAACTCCTTGCCCACGCGAATATGGTTGGCCGGAATCTGATGCAGTCACAAACCAAATCAATTCGGTTTTTGATGCATTGTACTGGAACCGGTTGGAGCGCATCCAGTCTGAAACGGTGTCCATGCAGACAAACATCCGGTCCAGCAACGCGGTAGCGGCAGCCGGCGTACAATAATCATAAATTTCGGTGTCGTCGGTGAACATATGCGGATTCAAACTATGTGAATAAATTATGTGTAACACATCGACAGTATATAACAATAAAAGAGGATCGGGCCGAGGACTGATCCCTGTGGTACGCCGCAAGTGATCAACGATGGCGTAGCAGAAGAGTTCCAGCGTCGAACGCAGTGGAATCTATTGCTGACATAGGACTTGAACCATCGCAGCACTGTGCTGCGCAGACTGAATGATACGTCAAATCGACGACCTTACCTTATGACCTTATGATGAGTTTAGGCGTAGTCCAAGGTCAAGCTGATGCTCCGCCTTCGTCGTCCTCCGTCTACGAGTCGTCGCTAGGCAGATCGTTGGACGTATTCCGTCTATTTACCCTCCTTTAGGCCAGCTGATGAAAGATGCTATTGCTTGTCACTTGCTGAGGGTAGTTTCCTATGACTGGACAATCCGGGATCTTCTTCAGAAACTTATCCAGTGTCTCTTGAAAGTCGCATGGGTAAACTCCCCTGTTAGGGTACGTAGTGTAATAGCGCGTTTTTACAGTTAGATATTTGGATTTTTGGTTTTTAGTCACCTCGGACGTGACCTCGTTCAGATAAGCACCGAAACTTGTTCATTGCTCTATAATCCACCACGGAGGTACGCGTTACTTTATTATTCGGTCTGTTTATTTTGTGATAATTTTCTGTTGCAATTCAGTGGTGATGTTTAGATTTGTTCATGATTATGGTTATCAGTCTATAAGTTATTTATCTGGCTTACGTAATATTCTGCTTTTGTTGCTCAAATATTGCTAGTTCTAAATTTTCGCTTATTTCTTAATTTCAGAAAGGCTCCGAATCTTGAGACCGAAAGTAAGAACTTGAGCAAGGGAACACACGGTTATATAGTTTTGTCTTTATTTGTATTTGTCTTTTGCTTATTATAGTTTTCATTTATCGTTCTTATTCATCCTTTTTTTACCACTATACCCACGACACCCCCACCTCTCAGCACCATTGGTAAGGCGTTAAACAGCATTGGTTCTACCACGGACAGTGATCCCTCATGAAGAGTCTGTACTCTGGCCGCGGCACGGTTATTGATTGAGGGAATCCTGCATAGTCTCCCTCTCCTTTCGTTGTAATACGTCACGATTTGGAAGTCTCACATTCAAAGTTGGGAGCCAGTCCGTTTATCATCTTAAGTGTACAGTATGATATGCCTCTCTCTTCTCCTCTCCAGTGAGTACAGTCACAGGTGTTTCAGCCTTTCCCAGTAGTTCAGGTCCAGCTCCCTCATGCCGCTGATCCTGTATGTGAAGATCCGCTGCACTGCCTCCAGTTTCCGCACCGCACCAGCCTTGAGCGGCGTCCGAAGCCCAAAGCTGACAGCAGTATTCAAGATTGGGGAGCACTAGGGCTCTGAAGAGTGTAATCCCTGGCGCAGCTTCTCTTGTTCGAAATATCCGCCACATCCACCCCACCTTTTGTCTCCCTCGCACAACTATTTCCTCGATGTGGTCATCGAACGTGGCTTCAGTTCACATCAACACTCCGAGATCTCGAACTAGTTGCTTCTCTTCAATTTCTGTGCCATCTGATGCCAAGTAGCGATGCGACCAGAGGTGGGCAGTAGCGCGCTACATGTAGCGGCCGCTACTATAAGGTTCCCAGTGTATATATAGTGTCAACATGTTAGTTGTTACTTGTCACCAGTTACCACTTACAGGTATTTTTTCATGTTTCAGTTTGCTTACAGTTATTTTTATGTTTCACCTTCCCTACATGGATGTCTACTTTAATCTACCAATCTCAAAAATTATCCACATCCAATTATGGAATTATTATCCAATTATGGATCCGCGCATGGATCCAAAGCTTCCTAACAGAAAGACTACAAGCTGTAGTTGTTGAGGCTCGAGATCGAGCGTGGCTAGGATGAAGAGTGGAGTACCACAGGGAACTGGACTCGGCCCAATCCTCTTCCTCATCCACATCGCCGACATAGATGTGGCAGTGAACCACGCCATTGCATCGTCATTTTCGGACACCAGGATATTAATGACCATCACGGACAGGACGGACAGTGAGAGGTTGCAAAAAGACCTCTCTGCAATATATGACTGGGCCCTAGTGAACAACATGCAGTTCAACGGCACAAATTTTGAGGTACAGAGGTAGCGGAAGAGCTGGAATGGATCGCCGCTACCTGGCATCTGACAACTCGGAAATCGAAGAGAAGCGACTCGTTCGCGATCTAGGAGTGTTGATGAACAATCAGGTCAATTTTGGTGATCACATAATGGCAATAACCGCAAAAGGTAGACGACAGATGGGATGGATCTGGCGGACGTTCAGAACGGAGAAGCGGAACCGATGATCACACTCTTCAGAGCCCTTGTAATACCTATCCTTGAATACTGCTGCCAGCTCTGGACTCCGTTCACACTTGGCGCAATACGGCAACTGGAAGGAGTCCAACGAACCTTTACTTCCAGGATCAGAGGGATGGAGAAGTTTAACTTCTTGGAGAGGTTACAGCGACTGGGTCTGGACTCACTGCAGAGGAGACGGGAGAGGCATGTCATACTGTACACATGGAAAATGATAACCGCAATGGTGCCAAACTCCAAGAGCGAGACCTTCAGGATTAAGACATATCACAACGAGAGAAGGGGGAGACTGTGCAAGATCCCCCCCTCCCTACGTAACAGATCCGCAGTCAGATTTCAATCCCTGCGGGAAGGATCACTTTCCGTGGCAGGGCCACAAGGCTGGTCAACGCCCTACCAAGGGATCTAAGAGAGGGGGAGTTCACCCTGGAGACCTTCAAGAGACAACTGGACGTGTTCCTGGGCACAATCCCAGATCGACCTCCCCTGCAACACTATAACCAGCGGCGAGAAGCAAGCAACAGCATCGTGCATCAGGTGGCCCAAATATGGCGGATGAACGATAATCAGAGGCGGCGATCCATCGTGGCCTGGGATTGCTATGTCCCAAACAAATTCTAAGGAAGTAAATCATAATAGCAGAACAATAAATATTTAGATTTCCAATAGCTTTGGCCATTGTAGCGGCTAATGTAGCGGCTAATGTAGCGGTGCTACATAGCGGCTAATGTTAGAGCATGTAGCGGTAGCGGTAGCGCCGCTACATTTCAAAGTAGCACTGCCCAGCTCTGGATGCAACAACCCGATTTCTGTGCCAACTTCGTATCTCATTGCTTCAAACCTGGTGCCGTTGAATTGCATATTATTCACTAGGACCCAATCATAGATTGTCGACAAGTCGTCCTGTAACCTCTCGCAGGCAGGTCCTCTGTGATCTTCATCAGCACTCTTGTATCGTCCGCAAATGACGATGTAGATGCGTAGGTAAGTTCTGAGTCGATTTCCGCGATGCAGATGAGGAAGAGCCCTGTGGTACTACGCTTTTCATCCACGCTTCTCTCGATTTTGAGTTTCCAATTGTGACAACTTGTACTTTACCAGCGGCGAGAAGCAAGCAACAGCATCGTGCATCAGGTGGCCCAAATATGGCGGATGAACGATAATCAGAGGCGGCGATCCATCGTGGCCTGGGATTGCTATGTCCCAAACAAATTCTAAGGAAGTAAATCATAATAGCAGAACAATAAATATTTAGATTTCCAATAGCTTTGGCCATTGTAGCGGCTAATGTAGCGGCTAATGTAGCGGTGCTACATAGCGGCTAATGTTAGAGCATGTAGCGGTAGCGGTAGCGCCGCTACATTTCAAAGTAGCACTGCCCAGCTCTGGATGCAACAACCCGATCTCTGTGCCAACTTCGTATCTCATTGCTTCAAACCTGGTGCCGTTGAATTGCATATTATTCACTAGGACCCAATCATAGATTGTCGACAAGTCGTCCTGTAACCTCTCGCAGGCAGGTCCTCTGTGATCTTCATCAGCACTCTTGTATCGTCCGCAAATGACGATGTAGATGCGTAGGTAAGTTCTGAGTCGATTTCCGCGATGCAGATGAGGAAGAGCCCTGTGGTACTACGCTTTTCATCCACGCTTCTCTCGATTTTGAGTTTCCAATTGTGACAACTTGTACTTTATTTGTAAGGAAGTTGTGGATCCACCCTAAACAGGTTTAATCCTACCCCCAACAGTCTCAGCTTTCGGAAGAGCACCCCATGGTCAATGTTGTCAAGGGCTTTAGCACAGTCTAGGTATCCTACATCCTCGCCAGCTCCCTTCTCCAGTAGAGCCATAAGGCGGCGATGGTATTCCAGTAGCTATGGCAAACAGGAACTATTTCGCCGGAAACCATGTTGTTCGTTATTATACAGGTCAGACTCTTCTATATACTGGACAAGTCTCCTGGCCACTCGCTACTTTCTCAAAAACCTTGATCACCTGTGAGATCAAGGTCACCGGTCTGTAATTTTGAGGCCTGTCCCTCGAGTGGATTGGTGTTATTAGTCCCACTTTCAGGCCCTCAGAAATAATTCCTCCATCATCGAGGCTTTCCAGAGCATTGTGAGCGGGGCTTTCTGAGTTCTAACACACTTCTTCAACAACACTGCCGGAATTCTATCCTGTCCTGGTGCGGGGAACGTCGCCAATTCTTTGATACTTATTTCCATACCTTCTGGCCCAAACTCAATGTTCTCCCACCCGCTTCCACCTGGCAGCTCCTGCAGAACTTCGATTTCACTCTCCTCCTTTGAGTGGCGAGGCGAGGGTTACTGAAGACTGATTCAAATTGCGATCCCAGCAACTCACACATGCCCTGATCATCTCCGACAAGGACATTGTTATCCTTCAGCGGGCCCACTGGCATCTTTATTTTAGCCTTGGACTGGGCGTATTTGAAAAAATACTTCGGGTTCCATCTGATTACCTCCACTACTCGTTCTTCGGCAGCTTGTTCTTCCATCCTGTGCGAGCCCTGCAACCTGAGTTCGGTTGCCTTGTGCAATCTACTAGTCATTGTCTCCTCAGATCACAAATGGATTCAACTATTTGTTTATTCAATCATGTGCGTTTTCTCATGAGGATTCGTCGGTCTCCCGGAATGCTAAGGACTTTGGGGCCCGTTTTTCTCGGGGTATGACGCACACATACCTGTGCTAGTTTCTCACATAGTTTTGTGTAAATTTCCTCTGCATTCATCTCGTGAAACTCTTCTATCCGGTCAGTTTCGTCAAGTTCATTCCATATTGCCTCCCAATTCGTTCTTTGATGGTGGAAATTGAACCCTGCCAGTCCTTTTTGGAGTATAGTCCTGGGCTGGGTATCAGTTCCAATATCCATGCCCACATCACCCGGCGGTGATCTGACAGTGAGATTTCTTCAACCCGAACGTTAACCACCATTCTTTCATTATTAGTAAAAAGGATATCGAGGATATTGTGTTCCCTTGTCTGCAACCGTACTTGCTGACTGAGCAAGTGTTCCTCAGCAAACTTCACTAGTTTGGCTTCTTGACTTCTGTCGCGGTCACCAGCCTCCAAGTCACCCAGACTTGTCCAACGGATACGTGGGAGATTGAAGTCTCCCACATTACCAGGCGGGGGCTGGTTCACCCAGCCCAGCCACCCTGGTTTCTATTTCCTTCAGGGTTTCGTTAAAAGTTTCCGGTGGGCAAGCAGGCGGCCTTTAGACCATGGCTACACAGAGGTCAAGTTTTTTTTATGTGGAGTAGTACGTGTTCAACAAATCCATCAGAGTTTCCCGATTCCGATCTTAATTTCACCGTACTTCTTGCGAGGGAGTTCCTAAGGTAAACAATTACTCCTCCCTTCTTCCCTCCTCCCATTCGGTCCGCACGATAATGTTGGAATCCTTCCATTACAATTTCTGCATGAAGGATATCATTTCTTAGATGCGACTCCATTAGTACAATCATAAAGATCCCACCCTCATCGGCCATCTCTCTCAGCACGCCAATCTTGTGACTTGCTCTTTGCGGGATGTTGGCCAGTAGAGTGCCAGCCCTCGATGTTGGCCAGTAGAGTGCCAGACTCTTGCCTTCTTGGTGTTTTTACTTGCAGTGACACCGATCTTCCAGGTGTCCCTGGTCCAGCAGCTCCTTCATCTGGAGTTGCATTAGTTCCAACTGATACATTTGATGTTGCATTTGGTCCTTTATGTATAAAAAAAAGTACTGAGGGCAATAAAGCACTGACAATAAAATGGCGTAGTCGACCGTGTCAAATGCGGCTGATAGGTCGAGTACAGCCAGTGCCGCAAGGTCGCCGCGGTCTACTGCTCGCAGAATATCTGAATGAATATCACAGAAGATCAAGCCAATCCAGTAAGTCAACCAATCATTGGGGACAGAGAAGCACGCAGAGGGTCAGATTTAGACATGAGGAAGCAAATGCAACATTAGATGCATCATTAGAACTACTGCAACTCCAGATGCAAGAGTTGCTGAACCAGATATGCCTGGCACAGCGTGTCGCTGCAGGTAAGAATACCAAGAAAGGGAGAGTAGGCATTCTGTTGGCCAACAACGAGGGAATGCTGCCCAACAACGAGGGATGCTACCCACGAAGAGCGCGCCACAAGATTGGCTTGCTTAGAGAAATGGACGACGAGTGCGGGTTCTTTAAGATTGCACTAGCGAATTTGCATTTAAGGAAAGATATCTTTGATTCAGAAATCATAATGGAAGGATTCCAACATTACCGTGCGGACCAATATTAAGGTAAGAAGAAGTGAGCAGTAATTGTTTTCTTTGAAAATTCCATCGCGGTAAGCACGGTGGAATTGAGATCGAACTCTGATGGCTTTTTCGAGTATGTGCTAGTCGGAATAAGTCCACATCATAAAAACTCAACCTCTGTGTAGCCATAGTCTGTAGACCACCTGCTTGTCCAACGGATAATTTTAACAAGACCCTCAGGGAAATAGAGACCAGGTGAGCCTTCCCTTAACCTGATATAATGGGGCAGGCTTCAATCTATCTCGTATCCGTTGGACAAGCCCAGACAGTTTGGATGGTGATGTCCAGGACAGAAGTCAGGAAGCCAAACTAGTGCAGCTTGCTGCGAAACACTTGCTTAGACAGCAAGTATGGCTGCCAACAAGGGAACACATTATCTTCCATCTCTTTTTCAGTAACGACAAAAGAATGGTGATTGACGTTTGGGTTGAGGACACTTCACTGTCTGATTACGTTTGTTAATGGTGAACACTACAATTGAAATTAGAGCCCAGACCATGTCTTTATCCCTAAAAAGACTGGCAGGACTCCCACCATCGAAGAATGGCTTGGAAGGCAATTCGTAATGAGCTTGCTGGAATCGATTGAAGAGAAGAGTTTCATGAGAGGACTGCTGAGGAACTTTACACAAAACTATGCGAGAAATTAATATAGGTGTGCATGTCATACACTGATGAGAACGGCCCCGAAAGTTCGCAGCATTCCGTTTAACATTAACTCCTGAAATCTACCAGTGATATGAAGAAACAAAGGCTATTAGAGCTTCTCAAAGCAACCAAACGCAGGTTGCGGGACTCGGAGAGGACGGGAGAACAAGATGCCAAGTAACGAGTGATTGAGGTTGAGGTCGACAGAAAGAACCCCAAGTATTTCTTCAAGTAAGCTCAGTCGGTGGGTAACCCCCGCTACTCAAGGCAGGAGAATGTAGTGGAAGTCCTCCAGGAACTTCCAGGCGTAAGAGGGTTGGAGTACATTGATGTTGGACAAGAAACACCAAAGAACTGGCGCCTTTTCAGCTCCAGGACTAGATGGAATTCTGGCAGTAATGCTGAAGATGTGTATTAGAGCATTGAAAAAGCCGCTCACTTTGTCTGGAAACCCCGGGTACGGATGCAATTATTCCTAAGGGTCTCAAAGTGAGACTGATAACGCCAATCTCTCATTCGCAGACGATACAAGATTGTTAATGAGAATCACCGACGACCTGGCCTGCGAGAGGTTACAGGATGACTTATCTTCAATCTACGATTGGGCTCTAGTGAATAATATGCAATTCGGCAGCACTACTTTCGTGGCAATAAGGTACAGAGTTGGCACAGAGGCCGGGAGGTTGCATCGCTATTTGGCATCGGACGGCGCCGAAATTGAGAAGTAACTTGTTCGAAATATAGGAGTGTTAGTACCGAAGCCACTTTTGAAGATTGTATCTAGGAAATAATTGCACGAGGCAGACAACGGATGGGGTGGACCTGGCGGACATTCCGAACGAGATAAGTGGCGCAAATGATTTCACTCTTTATAGCCCTAGTGCTCCTACTCTGCAGTACTGGTTCCAGCTTTGGGCGCCGCTCAAGGCGGGTGTGGTGCGGAAACTGGAGGCAGTTTAACGGAAATTCACGTCCAGAATAAGCGGTATGAGGGAGTTGTAACTGGACTACTGAGGCTGGTTGAAACTCCCTGGACTGTACTCACTGGAGAAGGAAAGATAGAGTTATACAGGGTGAACCAGAATTAACTGACCCTTTTAATTTGTTAATAAATAAAAAACTAAGAACGTTATGAAGTTGAAACTTGTTTTATTTAAAAGAACATTTTTATGGTAATATTGTATCCTATAACAATATTTTATTATTGTATTAGTTAAAATATTTATTATATATTAACAATATGTATTAGTTAAAATATTGTGTGTAATATTGTATCCTAGTTAGTTATTGTATCCTAAAAACTAGGATACAATATTACCATAAAAATGTTCTTCTTTTAAATAAAACAAGTTTCAACTTCATAACCTTCTTAGTTTTTTATTTATTAACAAATTAAAAGGGTGAGTTAATTCTGGTTCACCCTGCATCATACTGTACACTTGGATGAAGAAAACCGGACTTGCTCCCAACTTTGAAATTAAGACCTTCAAAACAGCGACATATCTTAACTGAAGGAGAGGGGCACTGTTTAGGATTCCCCATTTATCAACCGAGATGCGGCCAGAGTTCACACTCTCCAGGAGGGATCTCTTTCCGTGGTAGGACCGGCTGCTCAATGTCTTGCTGAAAGAGCTGAGAGTAGGGAGTTCACCCTTGCGATTTTCAAGAGACTGCTGGATGCTTTTTTGAGCAAGATCCCGGATTGTTCGATGATGGGCCACTACCCTAAGCAAATAACAAGCAACAGCGTTTTGCATAAGCTGGCTCAAACGAGGACAGATGCACGGAGCACGTTCAACGTTATTTTCAGGACCAAGGGCAGGACGACCTGCCTATCGACATCTTGGAGACGGAGGACGATGAAGGCGAAACATCAGCGTGACCGTGGACGACAATATCCTGAACTTTTCAGAAGGACAACAAGGACTAGTGTGGGGTGAGTTGTGCGTGCTGAAAACAAGGATTGTGTTTTGTGAGTTGTGTGCTGACAACAAGGACTCGTGTGAGATAAGTTGTGTGCTGCTACATTTGGTTTCTAACTGCGGTTATATTACATCTCAGGGCGACAGCGGCGGGCCTCTGATGCAGGAGGATTTCAATCTTACTGCGGCTCATAACGGGACGTGCGTTCCGCGTGTGGTGACAGGGGTGGTTAGCTTCGGTCCCCGATTTTGCGGACATGTGGGTGTCTACACGCGGGTCGCAGCCTACCTCGACTGGATCATCTCAATCGTGGCACCTAATGCGTCTTATTCTTCTGTATAGTGTATAGTCCACTTTCTCGGTATTGATACCTGTTTGTCTGACTCACCGGATGTCTATTGCTCCAATGGAACACAAAATTATGACCATTTCTTCTTCATGCTCATTCCTCTTCAAGAACCATTCCTCCTCCATGACCATTCCTCCTCCATGACAATTCCTCCTCCATGACCATTCCTCCTCTATGGCCATTCCTCCTCCATGACCATTCCTCCTCTATGACCATTCCTCCTACATGATCATTCCTCCTCCATGACCATTCCTCCTCCATGACCATTGCTCCTTCATGACCATTCCTCCTCCATGACCATTCCTCCTCCATGACCATTCCTCCTCCATGACCATTCCTCCGTGACCAACCAAATTTTCACTTCTGCTCCTCAATGTTTTCACCTATGATTATTTATTGTTCATCAATATTTGCATTCATGCAAATCTTCCCCTTTCACTAACTTCTCACTTACGAGCCGTAGTACTAACTATTCTTTGGCAAGGACGTCCATGATTGAATTGTAGTCACGTGTAGGAAACTTAGCGTTTGGAATTAGTCACACGCTTTGAAGGACGCGTTTTGAATGAGGTCATGCCATTTCTGTACTACCTATTCTTCGGTTGGAAGCACCGCTTTCTCGGCGAGGACAGAGAGTCTCACTATAATAACGGAAGTGGGATTTTTCTCCATTTCAAATAGTAGTAATATTGATTTACTTTAGATTTAAGTTTTATTTGTTTTGTACCATCGCAAGAAGCAATTCCTTGGATGTTTCGCATTCTTTATTGAACTTCTGAAAGGCATCATTTTAAAATAGCTGCGACGGTAAGAAAGGTTGAGGTCGTTCTTCCATTGTTTTAATACGGCTCCGGTGCGAACTATTCGCGCTTGTAGATATGAAAACTCGTAAGCCACGGGAAGTGTGGCAAATAAATAGTTTAGATAATTAATATACGTAATTGTAAGCATTTTTGTTTTATGAAAAATACACGTAAGTACCTTTTAATTGCTTATTTCTCCTTTATAGCTTTGTAATGCATACATTGAATATAGATCGATTTTGGAATGTTCCAAGCATCTCAAAAAATCTACCATATATGTAATTTACACCCATTTTAGTCAAATTACCTGGTACAGTTACGTTTTTGTATTTTAATTAATGTAGCAAACAAGCTTCGAATTATTAATAATATAAATATTAAGTATTTCTACCTACGTAACCTGTGAATAGCTGGACATCAAGACTGATATCTGCCTTTACTTTCATTTGAGCTATGGTAGCGAACACACGTATGTATATTGTTGACTGGAAACCTAAATCAGCAGGGGCCGGATTATCAAAACATAGCAACGTACACGTAGCCACTTACGTGATGCGTAAGTGCTGATATGAAAACTTAACTCTAGTGGTGGTATTATCAAAACATTTGCGCGGGAAGCTTCGTACAAGAAACTTTGCGCCTGCTCGGAGGTGTGGTAAGCGGAGTTACGTGCAAGTTTTGAGTATGTTGAAGCAATATGAAACTATTGATTTGCTAGCAACACGATGAATTGCGATATAATTTTGTCAATAATTCGACATAGGAATAATATTTTATTGTGCTAAATGGTGTTTTTGGGAAAATAATTTCTATTGAGTTTATGCAGAAGCTAATTTGTTTTCCTTTTGCGTAATAATTTACAAGCAAATGTTGATATTCATATCCAAAATTTTTATGATCATTCACTAAAACAAAATCTTCATGCATTTCTTGCTACGTACACGTTTACTTTCTTTCTCTGCTGATAGTCACAACTCCAACTCACAAAATGTTCCAAATTCTAGGTAGCTCTCTAAAAAGTCCTCCAATTTTGAATGGGAATAATGTAATTTTTTTGCCTTAATTGCAAAAATTTTATTGTTGATCACAATGACGAAATGTGCATTGCTATTTGGACAACGTCTCACTCATTTCTTCATATGCATTCCAGTCAGTCTCTGCAGATGCCGCTGACACGACACAACCTCCTTTCAACTACGCGCGCTGCGCACTGAATCGACAGGAGCTGGGAACAGCAAATTCAAAGCCTCTGATTGGTCAGTTAGCCAGATAATTTTGACAATAGCTTCTCAGATTAGCCTTGCGTACGAAAATTTTTATAATGCCATAATTAAGGTGTACTTAAGGAACACGTATAATGCCCCCTGATCTTTACATGCGTACAAACCGTCCTTACCTCTGTTCACAATACATACTGTAACGTAAGGATAGTCGCTCACGACTAAGTGCCTGCTTATTTTTAAAGGCCTTTTCGTGTGGAAAATATTTCATATGTGTAAACCTGTAGTCCATTCTTAATTATTTTAAAAGTAAAATCAAACATGATTATTAGATAATTACTTTAATGTCAACACGATCCGTAAATAATGAAGCCTAGATTCTCGTTGCATGGCAGCGGTGTGCGCAACACCCACGATGCCGGAGTAAGATAAATTACACGTTACGATCTAACCAAATGCACCAAGCTGTAACGTACGTGAATGCGTGGTTATCTGTTATTCATATTAATACGTAAGCAATCATTATGACGTATTCATTGACGTAATCAATGGATATCAGACACAAGTATTCACCGTTCACAGACCGCCAAGAATTATTACAGGCGCGCAAAATAATAATGATTCAAAATTGTAAAATTTCTACCCAGAATCCTAAAATTTCCTCCAATGTGGCGATTCGAGCGTACATGAAGAATGAATTCATAGCGCCATGAATAAACAGATTACATTTCCAATGCAATTGGACGCTGTGGGTTCTGATAAATGACATTGTTTAAATAACTAATATTATAATAACAACAGAACATCAAAATATATTTACAGTTCATCAGTGTACTCATGATTAGAGTCGTTACTCTGTTATCCATTCTTAGTAATGAAAAGATGAAATTATCGTGCACAGCGACACGAGACTTTCAATTGAAGGGGTTGAACGGTACGCTAGGAGGAGTGTAGTTGTATCCACCAGTATTGGTGCCCCCGCCACTACAGGGCTGGGTGATGGTGATCACTGTAGTCTGCACATTGGTGTTGAATACTGTGGAGGTGACGAAAGAAGTCGAAAAGTCGGTCCTTGTAATAAACTCGGTCTGTCCACTGCCTGGGATCACTTGAGATGAAACGACAGTCCGAGTTACAGTGACAACTCCGTTCCCTCCGCTTACCGTCACGAAAGTTGGTATGACAACCTGAGTAAAGCCTGTGGATGTCGTCATTTGGTTTTGGATGACAACTGATGTACTCACTTGAGGAACCGTAACAGTTCGCGTGTTGGAATTGTTCACCCGGGTAAGAATTGTAGATGTAATGACTCTATTGTCGAACTGCGTGCTAGTAACGAAGCTGGTTTTAATGTTTTCAGAGAAAACTGGAGAAAATTGTAGTGAATATGGGTTGCATTACTGGTGACACAACTGTTTGAGTGGCTCCGCGAAGCGTAATCGTTTGAGGAATGAAGTTTCTGCTGAAGACAGTTTGTGTTTGAAAAATGGTCTGTCCATGAATGCTAACAGTGGAGAAAATAGTACTGAACAATGTGCTGACGACAGTTCGTGTTCGACCAGGTATAATCATAGTTCTGGCAACAAACTGTGAATTAAAAATAGTGCTTACAACTTGTTGTGGAATGACTGTCGTTGAGGACACTGTCGTGGCTCCCGTTGAAGGAATTTGAACGGTACGCTTAATAAATCATGTTTGTAAGTCGATCTGAGGCACGTCAACAAACTGAACACTCGTCACCAATGAAATTCCACCTGTTTGAGTAACAAACTGTGTGCGAGTATTAGTGATCGTTATAGTTATGAACTGGGCCTGAATTTGGCCACTGTTGACAATGATTGTTGACATAAGTTTGGAGAAGAATGTTGTTGGTATGAATTGTGTACTGAAAACTGTTTGTGTGATGATCTGACCACCTCCGTTGCTGTTTATGGTGATGGTCACCACTTGGTTGGAATACTGGGTGGACGTGACAAACGCGGTTGACTGCTGACATGTTCCAGGGCCAGACGTGGGCCGAGGCGGCAGATAGCCATTGTTGATGGATCCCTGCATCTGCGGGACTCCACCGAACTGCCGGAACTGTCGCTGCGTCAAGGATGCCGAGAAGCAAAGAGACGCCAGCGCGAGCCACAGCACGGCCGACAGCATCCTGTGGGCAAGACAAGAACATTAATTTGGTGTGGATGCATTCCTTATAGACAGTAACTATAGTATCCGTCACTTGAAACTCAGGAGCGTCATATCAACTAAGAAACTAATTGGTGCTCTGTTAATTTCAATAAATCCCTCGCAGATGATAGCACTATTTGACTACTACAAGAAAGACCAATCTAGTGTGAAAATTTATGAAGCGCCCAGAAATTACGACTTCTTGGACAATCTCATCAAATTGCATTTCAAATGTTTTCCAATAGTTAATTTGAACAATAGTGTCTATTGACTTAATTTTGGTAAACGAAAATTACTCTTGTTTAATTACTTGTAATTGATTACTTCTATTGAATTTTTTGTAAAAAAATCACAACGGTCTCATTTTGATGCATCTCCTCCTCGGAATATCTGTCAGTCAGCACTTCTTTAATTGAGTAGTTTTTGAACGTAAGTGCGCCTCATCAAATTTTAGCTATGATTTTGGTGAAAATTTTACTAACACGTATTAACTGAATAACAAATTTCACGAAGCTAGCACCTCTTTACTGCAGCTAACTTTCAAACAAAAAAAAATCGTTAACATCCAGCATGAAGAAACTGGCTTCATGTACGAAAATTAACGTTGTTCACGAGCGGACTGGCCTTGCGACCGCAAATTATTTCAAGTGAGCGCTTGCTCGACGAAAAAATTTGTAATTTCATTCATATTTACGATAATTATTCTCTATTTGCATCACAAGCCAGCTAAGACACACTTGCTAATAATAATTTACATTAAAATCCAAATGTGAACGGAATCGAAGGCGGGTTATAATTGTAGCCTCCAGTGGACGGAGGGGGGTAGTAGTAGAGCAATATCTGGGCGGCACGGTTCTTGTGATGGTCGCAATCATATTCCTGTTGACGGAATATGAAGTAATCCTGTGGAGTAACTTGCGTTGAAACTAGAGTTGAAAAAATCGTTTGTCCTTTAATTTGAGTTACAGGTGTGATTGTCACCGTTCGAGTATCCAGTCCACCTGGTATTGTGATGAAACTTGTCTGGAAGACGGTGTTGGTCTGAATGACAGGTATGGTCTGATAACTGATTTGTGTTCTCGTAATAACTTGTGGAATGAAAGCCGTGGACACAACTTCTTGGTTCACGAAGCTAGTTGACACAACTGTCTGAATTATGAAGTTCGTCAGAGTGGTGAATAGGGTTTGCGTTACAAATAGGTTTTTAAACCTTGTGGTAACGAGCGTTGTAGGAATTAACTGCTGACTTGTTTGTATAATGGTACTAGTAACATCAGGGCCTGGTATTGCAATCGTTTATCCTTGTAGGATGAAACTGGTTGCAGTGACAACCTAAGTTTGGAGTCCACCATCTTCAGTTTGAACTTGGTTTTCGAAATTCGTCATGAAATTGTGCTTTTCTCATTGCCTCCTGTTATGGTTATGATCTGTGTTTGCGTCACGGTTCTCGTGATAAACTCCATAATTTGTGTATTGATTGTTTGCATCTGTTTTTGAGTTATCAAAATTGGAATGATTTGGGTGCTCGTTTACGTTTCATCAGCTGTAAACCTGCGAGCGTTATTTCATCAAGCGGTAAACCTGCGGTTCCAAAAATGGCGGGAAACCTCTAGTCGCGCATCTCTGAAGGTAATCTATATAATCCAGCCTACGCTGGAGGAAGTTCAAACTTCAAAGGTGAAACTTAATGCAGTAAATTTGCAGCAAGTCAGAAAATACCAGATTTAGGCAAATATACCAGATCTAAAATATTCATACCAGACTCCTGAAAATACCAGATTTGTGAAATCTGGTATAGAAATATACCATCTGGCAACACTCGAGACAAGTCCCAGTGACAGTTGGTGGGCTGTAAGCATCACCATGGGCTGTAAGTACTACTGGGAGGCTACCACCACTGTCGGAGGGCCATATCCCCCTGGTGGTGGGGGCGGGATAGGAGGCCCTACAGAAGGTACCTCATACCTTCCTGGAGAGGAGGTTGGGGCTGGAGGCCTTACAGGAGGATGTCCATACCGTCGTGGTGGGTTCACAGGCCCTGTTGGGTATCATCTTGGACCTCGAAAGATCCTCCGAATACACTTCCAAATCCATTGATCTGGGGACCAGCTGCTGCAAAGATGCCCGCAGCTGCCACTAGAGCCACCACCAGAAGTTGCATTATGGAAAGAGAAATCACATCGATTAGAGTGGCCATGATTGGAACCCTTGACCTCGGTACGCTCACGGGGCAATAAAGTCCAATCACGCGCAACACTCATCGATAGTGTGACTTCTCGTTGTGGATTGGGCTTCATTATCACGGACTTTATCACCCACTAGAGAGAAGAGCTTCAAAACTGAATGTTGGATTATGAATTCAATTTACAAATAGCGCCGGAGGCCGATTGAGTTGCTGAAAAATTAGTCTGAAAATGATATGTTAAATAAATGATCTAGCGTTTAACTTGCTAAAATTAATTTCGTACGGATAGTATAAAGAATGAACGAGGTGTGGATTGACGCTTCTTCGAAAAGCAGCTCACTAATGAAAAAATTATTTGGTGTCTGCTTATTTCTTATATCGACACAATCTAATGCTATCTAATTATTGTAATAATTTTTAAAACCGCTTCACAATTCTTCTAAAAGGCAGAAGACCAATAACTACAAACATCATGCATGTACACAAAACCGTCCTATATTGTGAAAATAAAGCAACTCATTGAACATTCCTTTCCGATGAATTCAGCAACAAAAAACACCTCTAATGATCGGACAGAAGCAACCATAACTACAAGAGACTAAGACGACTTGCCTAAGCTGAACTCAATTAGGATATGGGATGGAATACATCTCTAACTCCGATTGAAGTGCGCGACTCCTCATTTGAACTGCTTGTATAAAAAAACTCCTCACATCATGGAGATGGAAGGTACACTCGGTAAAATTAATGAGTCATATTGGTGAAATAATGATACACTTTCCTACCCTTCAGCACGAGCATAGAACGCGGAGTTAGAGAGCGCGAATTGAAGGAGTTATGACAAGGACAGTTGCGCAGGCGAGTTTGAGGCCACAGGCGAGTTCGAAAAAGTTTTGATTAGGTGTCCTGGACCCGTAGCTGTATACATTGTCTACAAGACATAACTGCACTAAAGCATGCTACTCGTTCCTAACTGGTAATGTTGTATGTCATATCTATTAAAAATATAAGTTAATCTTTTAGGATTAACTGTTATTAGCGAGCTAATATTGATATATAATTGCCAACGAGCCTCAATTTGAACAAGATACTAAAAAATTAAACATACCTATATTAATTTGTCGCATGACCGTGACCCAATGGTTACATTTTAGAGTACCAGGATCGGAGCAGAGAAGTCCGGATTCGATCCCAGCTCTGTGTGACAGTTTCTGGTCAGAATCGGCAAGGAGGCCGGGCGGTTTAATTGAAGCAAAGCAAAATTATAGCTGTGAGGTGCGAGTTCGAGACCGCTACAAGCGGTGAATGTTATGCGATGTTAAGAATCGGCGACAGGTCTATGGCCTAAGTAACGCTGAAACCGCTATTATTATTAACGCTATTATTATTATTAGGATTTCTGAGCTTTATTCTAGTTTTGGCATTTCTTCCTTTAAGAAAAGTAAAATTCGTGAACGGTTCCATTGGTAGTCGATGCATCCGTTAATAGTTAATTTAAATCACTAACTACGAACTTTGCTGGTCAATGAATGAATCACAGTCATCAAAATATAATTCGTACTGAAGAATGAGGGTGCTGAAGGGATGAGATTTGATTTAGAAGTTACAAACGGTTGTCCCACTCCTAATTAATTAGTGTAAATATGTAATTTAAAACAAGAACCAACACCAGGGGCCACGGCTAGGAACTAAAAAACTGCGTTATAACACATCCATGCGACATTTCTTCTCGCTTCGAGTCACTGACATGTGGAACAGCCTCCCTGATAGCATCGTCGACGCTCCGAGTATGAAAGCCTTCAAGAACAGACTAGACGAAGCTATGCAGGAGCATATGTTCAGCCTTGAAATGCCTAGCACCTTACGAGCCTTGCAACAGGTCCAGCAGCTATCTCAATCAATCGTCAGCTATGGAAATACCGGGTTCAAAAGGCTGGTCCGCATCGTGGTATGAACAACTGCTAGGGGTAAGCCGCCAAGTTCTCTATAATTCAATTCCTATCATGTAATTAAATATTCAAGAGCGTAACTGCCAAAACTGAATTACCATATGTTATCAATATTCTTTCCAAATGGTTTTATGCTATTATGTCATGTCATTGCTTTCCTATGTCATGTCTTTATTCTGACGACCTTCACGCACGCAGGTGTTGGTCGGCGCTATCATTCTTCAAGCTATCAATAAACATATTTAACCTTCATATTCTTTACCCCAACCCACATAATAGAATAGAAGAATAAAATAGAAGTGTCGGTACTAAAGAAATAGGCCCATAGCCTTTTGCCGATTCATGTACTTTTCGTGACTTAATTTCACAAGGGATCAGAAATTAAGCTAAGGCATAACTGTCTAATGTTGCCAGTTATAATGTTGGCACACTCTAAAGAGAATTCGCATTTTTTCAATAACTATTAGAACATAAAAGTGTTTTTGCGTGTTTTTGTCGTTTTTTGAATTTTTATTATTCCGAAATTAGACGAATATTGTTCGTGCTTGAAAATTGATAATATCTCTTATTTTTTTATTTTTCAAATAGATAATAGTGAACATTGAAGTAAGCAGTTGAATTTTAGCTAAGTAAGCAGTTGAATTTTAGCTATCAAGGTTACACGAAGCTACAAAACAGGCGTTCACCGAGCCTGGGGATTTAATAAAAAGAATTATGACGTTCAAAGGAAATGATAGTACGAGTTATGAATTCAAGTCACTACAGTACATAGTGTTCGAGTAGAAACTTATTTAATCACTATTTTATTCAACCGACCATACATACAGAGCTGGGCAGCGCTACTTGGAAATGTAGCGGCGCTACCGCTACCGCTACATGCTCTAAATGTAGCGGGCGCTACCGCTACCGCTACTCCCACTAGATTCTAACGGGCGCTACCGCTACAGTAAAATGTAGCGCGCTACATTAGCCGCTGCAATGGCCAAAATTATTGGAAATCTTTAAATATTTATTGTTCTGCTATTGGGATTTACTCATTAACATTTAATGATAATAAAACATTTTTAAAACATATCAATGCAACTTTATTGCAATTAACCTAACCGAACTAGTATGGGTTACCCCAGGGTTAGAAAAAATAAACTGTTAATAAAAGTTAGTTATTTTTAAGTTTTACCTTCCCAACATGGATGTGAACTTTAATCTACCAATCTAAGAAATTATCCACATATATTGAAGTAGACATCCATGTAGGGAAGGTGAAACATAAAAATAACCGTGTAAAAATAACTGTAAGCAAACTGAAAGATGAAAAAAACCTGTAAGTGGTAACTGGTAACAACTTAACAAGTAACAACTAACATGTTGTGCATATGCATAGGGAGAGTATCTTTGTACCTAAAAAAAGAACCGATTTTAAAATGGTTGACCAATATAACACGTAGGTTAACTTTTGCGAAATACTTAGAAAACAGAAGTTTTAGCTCCCTTGACATAGTTTCGGATGCAGGGCTGAAATATGGAAAAGAGCAATAAACAACATCCCTACTGTCGCGCTCGGGGGCAACCTCACTGTACCGCTTGGACATGAATTTCTTTATTTGGGTATACACCCGATTAGTCGGAAATCCATTAAGCGAAAAAATATTGCGTAAAAATTCGAATTCAGCGTGCAGCATATTGTAAGTAGAACAAATACGAAAGCCCCGATGTAAAAGTGTTTGAATCCCATTAATCTTAAATCGAAAGGAGCAAAAGCTAAAAAAGCTGGTACTGAGACCTGTGAAACTCGATTTTCGGAATACAGAAGTTTGAAAACGGCCATTAGATTTAGTAATATTGCAATCGAGGAAGGATAGGCTATTGTTAGATTCCAGTTCCATGGTAAATTTTATGGATTTATGCTGCGAATTTAGGTAATCGAAAAAGAGTTTAACGTGAGAAGGATGCTTAAAAAGTAAAAAAGTGTCATCAACGTATTTGTTGTAGAATATTGGCTTAAAATCAAGAGAGCAATTGGACAGCCAGGACATCTCATGAAAACACATAAAAATATTCGCAAAGGTTGGGCCGAGTGGAAGGCCCATACCCAAGCCGTCAATCTGTCGGTAAAGCTTGTTAGCAAATATGAAAAAAGAGTTTAAAACAGATAATTCGAAAAGAGATTTAAACAAATTACGTTTCAATCCAATAACGAGATCATTTACATCCTTAAACAAAGAATTCAGGCATATATCTATGGTTTCATGAAGAGGCACATTAGTAAATAAATTTTCCACGTCAAAAGAGGCCATAGTTAGGTCCTGAACGTTCGTAAAATCTTTTAGGCGGTCCACAAACGTATAAGAATTGTCTACAGTACACTTATTAGTCGTGAGACAGTTTAAAACCGGTACCAAAAACTTAGCAAGTTTAAAACTAGGCGTATTGTACGCGGCAAAAATTCTCTGTTCTGTTTTCTAAGTATTTCGCAAAAGTTAACCTACGTGTTATATTGGTCAACCATTTTAAAATCGGTTCTTTTTTAGGTTCAAAGATACTCTCCCTATGCATATGCGAGCGTCCCTAGTTTTTTAATATAGTTGTGCACGATGTGCATCTGCGTACGCAGGATGACGTCTCGCAATCTTTATTCTAGGGTCGCAGAACATGTCAGGGGTCTATTTCTGCGACCACCTGATGTATTTGTACTGAGGGTCTGGGTACTATTGTTCCAAGTGTGACTAAGGCAGGACAAGTGAAACACGATTAACGCTAGAACTATTATAATAATAAACTGGCTCGGTGAGTACAGAAGGACCGGGATTGACAGGTACAGCACAAGTATGTGCCGGAGGAGCGGCTAGCAAGATGACGGCTAGGCAGTACCGCTGCGACTGACGAGCGATGCACTGCTCTGGCTATATATAGTCCTTAACAGGGGTGACGTCACTAGGCGTGACTCTACCATGTGGGTACAGAACAAGCTATTAGATGGTGACGTATTATAATCTAGATGGTCATAGAAGATGACCGGACAAACATAAGGGTAGGAGTTGTAGAACTGGTAACTTACTATCGCGCCCCCCTCATTCAGCTGTGCGGGCTCACGCCGAGCAGTGCGATGTTCCAGTGTCTGACACTGACAGTGACTTCAAAGTTTTAGCTTCCAGTTCCGGTGTTTCTGACTTGCGCATTTTAGAATCGTTGTACGGTATATTTTTAAAAAGAGGCCTAGTTTGAATTTAGCTTTTAGCTCTTACCCGGTTGAAATTGTAAATAGATAGGTTTTACAGCTTAGGTTTTTTGTTGCAATCATGACTGTACTAATTACTGATTTATCTGTGTTCTAGAATTTTCGAACTGACGATGGAGCTGGACCTGTCTCTTATACACATCTAGATGTGTATAAGAGACAGCTGGAGGGCAAGTGAACCACGCGAGACAAGCTCACAATCAGACCGTCACTCGCTTTGTGCTGAAGGTACTCACCAGCATCGTGATCAAGCAGTGGCCCGACAACAACCGACCGACGATAGCTGAACCCCTCATCTCAACGGATTGGACACCAGCTATCTATTTTCTGACTACCAGATTTGTCTGAACTCTGATTTTTCCGAATAATTTTTGGTCCAAAATTTTACTGTGTATCCTATTTACTTATATTATGTACTTATTTCCACCAAAATGTCAATATTTAATGCCTCTTCTAACTTGAAAATGAATGTTTGTTGCATTCGAAACGTCGTTAATAAAGAAAGACTACTTCCTGAAATTTGCCTTTTGATCTACCGTCATCTGAAGAAAAGTTCCATTCCCTGATAATATAAATCAACTAATTCTCTGGTCATCAATCGCACGTGTATATACAATTAAATTCTGCCATCTAATACTAATATATATATATATATATTTATACATAAAAAGTCCCAATTATAGCCTATTATTCACGTTAAATTGAACATAAATAGGTCCAAAGACGCGTTCTGGTACCTTGAATGCAATTAATTGGCAATGGGAAAGCTTGGGCTACAATATCAAGACTTTTTGGGCATATTCTTCTGTTTTCAATGAATTTTACTTTAGTTGGCTCCCCTGAACAATTTAAAAATCCAAAAAACGCCATCTTAAAAAAATTATAACTCCAACAGTTTTCAAGCTACGGCAATGAGACATACCATTCGATTTGTAAAAACAATACCTAGCGACTCTAGAAGCCTTTTTACAACACTTCTCTTTAACTTCACTTCATGTCTGTTTGTTTGTTTGTCTGTCTGTCTGTCTGTCTGCTACAAATCTTATAATCAAAATTTAACACACTTCTATACTTATCCTATCGAGCTGAAATTTTGCACACTTGTGTAAAGATGGAGACAATGCATGAATCAAATGTCAAAATAAAAGATTTTAAAAATAAATTTTTTTTTCAATATTAAAAAATTGAAAAAATAATTTTGTCAGCTACAAATCTTATAACTGATATCTGACACACTTTTACCTGTCTAATTGATCTGAAATTTTGCACACTTGCGTGAAGTCAGAGGCAATGCATGAATCAATTAATAGAGTAATTAATTTTGAAAAAAAATTATATATTAACAAAATTTATATACTAAAAAAATTGAAAAACTAATTTTTTTAATTCGAAAATCAAATGAGAAATTCATTGTACATATGCAAGATTGGAGACACTGGATTCTTTGGAAGTGTTGTCTTTAAAAAGTAATTTTTAAACGCATATTATTTTTTTAATATGTGCATGGTTTGACTTATATATGGGAGAGGGAGGAAGGTGGAGGGGTAAAAATGTGAAAAAATGGGAAGAACGCGAAAAAAAACGATGAGGAAAATAAAAAATCGGGGCTCTACAGTCGCTAGATATTGTTGTTACAAATCGAATGATATGTGTCTCGACATTGTAGCATGTGATTTGCAAACGTTATAAACTTTTTCAGAGTACCCCTTATTTGCCGTTTTCTATTAATTCCACGTTTTATTTCATTATTTTTAAAATTCACATGAACAAAAAGGTCTTAGATTTCTGTTTTACATATGTGTACCACGTTTCAAAACGATCCGTCAGTAAACAAAAAAGTTTTGTTGGAGGGTAGCCTGTCCCCTTAAGTAAAATCTAAAGGCTTTATCTATAAATGTAGCGGTCGCGCTGCAGCGGCAAAACCTCGTATCGCTACTTAAATATGTAGCGGGCGCTACCGCTACCGCTACATTGCCTCAAATGTAGAGCCGCTACCGCTACCGCTACTGAAAATGTAGTGGTGAATAAACTTGGTTTGTGAATAGTTTTGTTATGAAGTCTAAGACTTCCTAATTCTCACTATTATTGACCTCTTTTCGAGATCTTTAATCATTTCTACTTGGCCACGAATTTAAATCTGAAATACCATTTTTCGTCATAAATTTATTGAGTTAACTCATCGATTTTCTATCTGCTGATACAAATTAGGAATTTGGCCAGGTTGACTTTTGCCAGAGTGGCGGTAACCGGCGCACTGATGTACGGTTCTAAAAGTCAGAACAGCGAACTAGTTAGCAAAGGAACAATGACAACACATGGAGATAAATTCTATAGTTACTATATTATAGGAAAAATCTAGTCTAATACAAATGGAACAGTCGGCAGAGCACGATTTACACGAAATATAGTCCTATACTGCCACACCAAAATATGTAGCTCAGACAGAGTAACACAGGGGAATTTCCCGACATAGTATTTGTGCTCAACATAAAATCCTATCCCGACCTATCTACCCAGTTATTTCACTTCTATGACTCTACGGAAAATAAGATAGTTCCTAACAGTTTCCCGGAGTACATCACCGAAAATTTGAAGCTGGTGAGGCCACTGCGCAGCGGTGGCGAGTTTTCCCAAGGCTAAGTGACGGCGAAGATTAAAATCGGAAGTCTTCAGTCCACGGTCCCTGGTGTGCGTGTTATTTGGGGTGATGCGTCCTTTCTTCCTTGCTGTAGATACTGGTTTCCGAAATAAACTCTAACTCGAAAATAGTCTCTTCTATGCTGGACGTTCGTCGATGATTACAATTCTCTAAACGTGATGGGGGCTTCGACCGTCGACGAAATCACGGGGATGAAATCGGTTTCTTCGGTGCAGGACGTTCGCCGATGGCTACGACTAGAAAATAGTTTCTTCTGTGCTGATTCTCCGAAGGCGTACTAAATTCTTCTCTGATGTCCTACTCAATAAGACGAGACTTCACCGGAATACTGTCCTTTACTCTTCACTCTATCGATCACACTGGAGAGTCTCCAACACGAGACTTCCTCACAGAACGCACGAGACTTCCTTCCAGCACGCCGGCTGACCATCACTGAGCTGCCTCTTCTTCTACCTCCCGTCTTTTATAGCCCCGTTCGCTACCCGCGTACGTGATGCGTCCTATACCCGCTTTGTTTTGAATTTTAAACCGTCGGCTTCCATTGGTCTTCAACGGTTCTACATGTATTAACAATTTTGAGATACTATGAATTTCTATACTAATCATATCCTCCTTTGCCCCCTAAAAAAAACATCCGAACGTGATGATTTTTTTTTCAATCCAACCTCAACTACAGAAACGATCGCTTTTTCAACTCCTACTAACCTCATTCAATTTTCTAGGTGCATCTGTCCCTACCTACACAGCTTCCCCATTGCACACCGCATTATAATTGGAGATAGTATCCTATAATAACACCTACAATATAGTCATCGATAGGCCTCCAGTACACAAATTTTTCAACTAACCAAATCAACCCATGAAAAATTATTAACAAAACAAAAAAAAATGTAAGGCAAATTACTTATTCACATCCTACTACACATGTCACATAAATATGAAATATCAGAAAAATTTTCGCAATGAATGTTTATGTGCATCTTAAAAAAAAGATCAGCAAATATCTATTTGATAAAAATTGTCCGGGTGCGCATATAAAAAAAATCATAACGAGAATATAATTTTGACAAACTAGCAAAAAAAAAGAAAGAAAAGAAATCTCAACAAACGATAATTTTCTGAACGTGACACTATACCGGGCAAAAAAAAACGTTTAGATGAATCACTAGAAATCACTACACAAGTAAAAAAAAATTCTGCCCGCCTGACCACCTTAATCTCTAAATTCTTCTTAATAAGCTATGCATTATCTCTACAAATTATTTCGAATTAATCTTACACTTCGAACTTTTATGACTCACTGCACTTACTATACGGTCAATAATTTTTTTAGAGACATCACTAATGACATGATTTTATTGCCATCACTATTGCATGAGAAAGAAACAAGTTCTTCTCAAACAAATTCTGGCATAGTATCGAGAAAGGCTAAATTTCACACAGTGACTAAAATCAATTTTCGGCAAAACTAAAAATGTCAGCATTAAAAACGGAGTTTCTTCTATCAATCTTAACCTCTCAATGTACTTTGCCGCAAAACCTTCCAAAACCCCACAAGCCTGACGCAATGATTAAATCCCTTATTTAATCATGGCGTCAGGCTTGTGGGGTTTTGGAAGGTTTTGCGGCAAAGTACATTGAGAGGTTAAGATTGATAGAAGAAACTCCGTTTTTAATGCTGACATTTTTAGTTTTGCCGAAAATAGATTTTAGTCACTGTGTGAAATTTAGCCTTTCTCGATACTATGCCAGAATTTGTTTGAGAAGAACTTGTTTCTTTCTCATGCAATAGTGATGGCAATAAAATCATGTCATTAGTGATGTCTCTAAAAAAATTATTGACCGTATAGTAAGTGCAGTGAGTCATAAAAGTTCGAAGTGTAAGATTAATTCGAAATAATTTGTAGAGATAATGCATAGCTTATTAAGAAGAATTTAGAGATTAAGGTGGTCAGGCGGGCAGAATTTTTTTTTACTTGTGTAGTGATTTCTAGTGATTCATCTAAACGTTTTTTTTTGCGCGGTAAAGTGTCACGTTCAGAAAATTATCGTTTGTTGAGATTTCTTTTCTTTCTTTTTTTTTTTTGCTAGTTTGTCAAAATTATATTCTCGTTATGATTTTTTTTATATGCGCACCCGGACAATTTTTATCAAATAGATATTTGCTGACCTTTTTTTTTGGTGAGAAGAATTTTTTTTTGCGGACCGATTGTAGACACAAATTTTTAATAAGCGTTTATAACTCAATGTCACAGGATTGAAACTTTTCAGGAAGTAAATCTTAGTAGGAAATTTTTATGCCCAGTATTTTGACTTATAGTTAAGTGTAGAAGTTGTCGCGTTCATTTTAACTTAGAATTACGCTAGACTACCGAGCGATTGGACGATGTACGAATGTGATTGAGTCCATTTTTTTACAAGAATTTAATTGCGTACGAATTTGGTTGATATAACTATAGTACCGGTAATGAGTTTAATGAGCGAGAACGAGTTCGGATAATTGTAGCGTGAGATTTAACTATTATAGGATGTGTGAGTAGTGTGACGTACGAAGATTTCAAATAGGGTGCTGCCCCTTCGAAGGCAAGATTATTACGAGCGAGTCATAAAAACTTATGTGGATTTGCGAGATGTAGAAATGATGGATTCGATTGAGATATTAGAAACCGAGATGATTTACTTTTCCGAGAATTATGATGAATTACGAGAAGTTTGTTGAATAGTTCTGCGAGAACTCAATGATAAGGAAATGTTTAGGGAAAGCATTCAGGCATGCCAGGAAGGGAACTCGTATTGCATGGATAGCAGAGATTTTTGAAATGACGAGACGCCGTTGAAAAGGCGGAGATTTGATACGATAATGCGCGATTGATAGGCGCGACGATTTTGATCGAGTGATGGCTGTAGAAAATGCATACTGATCAAGCTGAGGAAATGTTGTAGGTAGGGATAGGGTTTTTATTTTTCTTTTTGTTTAGTTTAAGTGAACATGTTGCATTGTTTTTTGTTGCATTGAGATTTAATTTCTTTTGATAGTATTTTTGAATACTATGCGTCTCTATACATAATTTAAATCACTTTTACTGTTAAGTTTGTGTACTTACATACATTAAAATACGATTTTTCAAGTGTACGAATATTTATTTCCCCCCACTGTATATTGTTGACTGGAAAACTAAATCAGTAGATTTTTGCGTACATACAGGCCGTCCTCGCAGGAGGCTCTGTTCACAATCCATACTGTTCGTAAGGATAGTCGATTACGACTAAGTGACAGCTTATTTTAATGGTCTTTTCGTGTGTGAAATATTTCTTAGGTGATAAACTGTCCGTCGATTCTTAATTATTTTCAAAGTAAAATAAAACATGATTATTAGATAAGTACTTTAATGACAACACGATCCGTACATAACGAAGCCTAGATGGAGCCTAGATAAGTTAATCTTTTAGGATTAACTTATATCTTTATAAGTTAATCCAAGTTAGTACAATGATTCTAAAATACGCAAATCTGAAGTACCGGAGGTGGAAGCTATTCAAGCTAACACTTAAAGTCACTGTCAGAAACAGGGACATCACACTGCTCGGAGAACTTAGATCCTGTTTCGAAATTCTAATTATATAAATGTTAAAGACAACATGAAAACTGTGCTTCTACTTTGAAGTTGAACACAGTAACTATAATTTAATGGAGACCCTGTGCCTGCAATTAATCAGGATATCCACGGAGAATGGCTCAATCATGCATGAACAGGACATGATTCTTAGTTGTACCGAACTATGAAAAAACTAGTGTCTTGTGCCTAATTTGTTGATCGCAGAATGAACGGCCCGATCGTTGGCTCAAGCTCTTTGCCAAATTAATTGCGTTCAAATGACACCTTGTAAGCGAAATGCCAAGGTTATTATGTACGGCCAAAACCATTTATGTGCAATTATATATGCAAGAAAATAGCACAAAGAAATTTATTTACCAGATAGGATCATTTTGAAAGAAACAAAATCTTGGATACGATAAATGATCGCTTTTGATCGTTTCCTGAACGTTTATGCATGGGTGCTTTGGCATAAAAACGTTACTCTCTATCTACCGAATATTTAATTTTAATTCTCAGCGTTGTTGATTTGTTCTAAACTTGGTCTTTTATCAACAATGTTTTTCGGTCGAGCTTTTCATAATTCGAAAATTTCGTCATCTTGGGTGATTCATGATTGCATGGCCAATACTTTAAATTTTCGTACGAAGATGATTCTTTCCATGTAAATAGAACGATGCACTTGCGTTTACTGAACGTGGGTTCGCTGCGGCTGGTGCGGGCGTCCGCTGCAGCTGATAGTGTGCGTCGCATTGCACAACAAATCGGCTACGACCAGTTCATTGTGAGCTGTGGTGTGACTAGTTGCTCACTGACGCCATCCAGTGCAAAGTATTGGGAAAAGGCTACCTATCATACCTAGTCACTGAATACCTATGAGTTTTGCTATTTGCAGATGCGTAGTAGAAGGTTGAAACATTGCAATATGGTCAATGCAGAAACTTTTCAGTTCGGGCGAGCAGTTAGTCACTCCGACTCCAAGGTCACGGGGAATTTTCAAGACCATGCAACTATTTTTGTTCCGCCCTGTGATGGAATTTGTTCTTGAATCCTTAATGTCCACTACACTTTGATTAATAATTAGTAATGACTTGAATGAACTACATAATAACATTCAAAATATTTTAATGATACCGCCGACTCAGTTAAATTTTTTTTAAATATAAAAGACTGATTCATAAAAGAGTCCATGAAGAAAAGCATTTAGCGATTTAAAAATTCTTGTAATATGAGATTTGTGCGTTGATTAAATTTCTTTCAGTCTTATGATCATGGTCAACAAACGTTACTTCGAACCTAAATTCCCGTTAATTAAAACGTTGTTCTGCGAACGCTCAATTTCAACTTCACTTCGAGCCCTAAAATCTTAGCTTTGTGCTAAACAATCCACCGCTTATCATTTTTCTAGTTATATGTGTTTGCACTCGTGACTAATGATCGTTTATTACCCATATTTGATTTATTTTCATGTTAAACTGACGTGAACAGCAGAGTGCCCTACGGCGAATCAGGTCGTGCCGCCATGACAGCTTGGCGCGTCTTCTGTGTGGTACTCGGCCTGGTGGTGGGCAGTGGCAACGTTGGAGCGACAGGTGGGTGCTGGGGCTGTTGATGAGCAGTGGCAGGTGGGCGCTGGGGCTGTTGATGAGCAGTGGCACCGCTTGGTGGCAGGTGGGTGCTGGGGCTGTTGATGAGCAGTGGCACCGCTTGGTGGCAGGTGGGTGCTTGAGCAGTGGCACCACTTGGTGGCAGGTGGGTGCTGGGGCTGTTGATGAGCAGTGGCGCCGCTTGGTGGCAGGAGGGTGCTGGGGCTGTTGATGAGAAGTAGCACCACTTGGTGGCAGGTGGGTGTTGAGGCTGTTGATGAGCAGTGGCACCGCTTAGTGGCAGGTGGGTGCTGGAGCTGTTGATGAGCAGTAGCACCACTTGGTGGCAGGTGGGTGCTGGGGCTGTTGATAAGCAGTGGCACCGCTTGGTGGCAGGTGGGTGCTGCTGCAGGTGTTGTGACGCTGAGTGTGCACCAGGTGTTGTGATATGAAGTGTGCTATATAACTGAGAATATTACGATAAGTGCAGAGTAGAGTGACAATATCACAATATGCATAATCTTTGTCAATATCTAAATAATAATCTTTACATTTTATATAGACAATAGGATATTGTTTGGATACTAAAGGGTCCGCCATATTTATGGCAGCGGATGTTTGCTATAAAAAATAAATTGGTTTCTAGGAGACTTTTCTTTTGTAATGAAGCTTAATATAATATATTAATTCATCTATTTTATATTGCAGAAGTCTAAGGTGTCCAAATTTACTATTACTTATGTAGTATAGTAGTATAGTATCTTCGGCATTAAAGAATAGGCCTGGATAGGCCTGTCGCCGATTCTTGTACTTTTCTTGACTAGACTGGCCTTACGGTGACAACGTGTCGGTATTAATGGGTCCGTATCAGACCGGGCTTCAGTGCGCAGCGGCGTGCCACAAGGAAGCGTTCTCGGGCCTATTTTATTTGTTGCGTTTATAAACGATCTGCCAGAAGCTGTGTCTAGCGTTTGCTCGATGCATGCTGACGACACAAAAATTTATAATACTTTTAATACAGTGAAGAATACGCCGCAAAAAGTACAGTTGCAAGGTGATCTTGACAGGCTGGTTGACTGGGCTGATAAGTGGCAGCTGCGTTTTAACGCTGATAAATGTAAAGTTATCCACCTTGGCATGAATAATGAACAAAAAGATTACAGTATGAGAAGACAAGGTTGCAACGACAGAGTGATGATGTCGCAGTCGACAATGGAAAAGGATTTAGGAGTTAATATCAACAATGAGTTGAAATTTTTAAAGCATATTGAAGGTCAGGTTAATATAGCCAATAAACGACTTGGACTGATCAGACGCTCTTTCGAGTTCCTAGATGCAGAAGCGATGAAGCAGTTGTTTGTTGCTGCCGTGCGCCCGAACGTAGAGTTTGGAAACGTGTAGTCACCGAAACTGGAAAAGGACAAAAATTTATTAGCGAGTGTTCAAAGACGCGCAACAAGGATAGTTCCGGGCTTGAAAGGCAAGTCCTATGAGTAAAGATTAAAGATTATAAAGCTTCCAAGCCTCAGTTATCGATGTCTGCGTGGGGACCTCATTGAAGCATACAAGTATACTCATGGCTTATACAAGGTCCCAGAAGGATTACTAGAATTTGAAACAAGAACTAACACCAGGGGCCACGGATATAAACTAAAAAAAAAACTCCCTTTGAGTCACCGACATGTGGAACAGCCTCCCTTATAGCATCGTTGACCCTCCGAGTCTGAACGCCTTCAAAAACAGACTAGACGAAGCTATGCAGGAGCATATGTTCAGTCATAAAATGCCTAGCAAATTACGGACCAGGCAGTAAGTCCAGCAGCTATCTCAATCAATCGTGAGTTATGGAAAGATCGGGTTCCAAAGGCCGGATCCCTTGTGAATCAAGTAACGAAAAATTCAAGAATCAGTAACAGGCCATGGGCCTATTTCTGCAACGCCGACACTTCTGTTCTATTCTATTGCAAATAAGCTCCAAATTCGTCGTGAAACTGTGTAGAAGGTGGTAAAAAAATTAAAGGAAACTGGTGAAACATGCAATCGACCTGGTCAAGGAAGAAAACGAAGTTTCCAAACAAAACAATTGGTCAAAAAGACAAGAGAGAAGTTGAGGAGAAACCCTCGTCGCTCAGCTGCAAAATTGGCTGCAGAAGCAGGAGTCAGTCAGCCATCAATGCGTAGAGTCCTCAAAGATGACCTCAAAACCTCCCCTTACAAGATGCATACAAGGCATGAACTAACAGACCGTCATGAACGAATGAGGTTCGAAAGATGCCAGCACATTCTTGATCTCATTTAGGATGATGACACACTGCCCGACTTGGTGTTCAGTGACGAGAAAAAAATTTGACATTGAACAAAGCGTTAACTGTCAAAATGACAGAGTTTGGAGTTGAGATGGATCCGTGGCAACCAGAACAACAACATGACGTCAAACTCCCATGTCCGTGATGGTTTGGGACGCGGTAACCGCCACTGGGAGGTCCCCACTCGTTTTTGTCCCTTCAGGAGTGAAATAGAACAGTCAGAGATACATTTCGGACATTTTGTAAGCTGTGTTGTTACTTTGGGCCCTTACACATTTCAACGGCTCACCATGGAGTTTCAACAAGACATGGCTCAAACATGACCCAAAACTGGATTCAGGGTCACATCCCAGCGTTCATTATCAAAAAGGAATGGCCCTCAAGAAGCCCTGATTTGAATCCTCCCGACTTTTCTGTGTGGGCTATTTTAGAGAGTAGGGCCTGCAGAACACCTCATGATTATTTGGATAGTTTGAAGTCTAAATTGACGCGAGAATGGGACTTGATCCCCCAAGAAATGCTGCATGTCTCCTGTGAAGCTTTCCCGCATAGATTGGAGGCCGTAATTAAAAATAAGGGTGGTCATATTGAATAAATATGTCTGAAAATTGTTTAGGTAATTCTTGGCTACTAGCTCATCCAATAAAAAACATGCGTTGCTATAAATATGGCGGACCCTGTACATAAGGCCATACAAAAGTACGGAATGAGAAAAGTAGTCTCAATCCGGAGATTGTATGAGCCCTCGACGTATTTTGACGACCGTCGGCCAAACAGAACTATTCTCCCAATAACAAAGTCGCTGCTGGGTTTGCAGTGGTTCGGACGGATGGGAATCTTGGTCTGGAGTGCGTGTTGGGGGACGGTGCTGTTGGCCGCTGCGAAGAGCTGACCGCCTGCATGAGGACGGGGGGCGTGGCGCGACACAACGGAGCCGTGACCTTATGCAAGACTTCCTCTGCTGCGGCCGTGCACGTCTGCTGCCGGAGGCCCGAGATCATCGCCATGCAAAGTGAGGATCTCTCACAGCAACGATAAATGATAAATTTGTCATCATCCCTATATAAATTCCTTCATCCTGATATTATTCATTCTGCAGTCATTGTCGAGGACGTTCCATGAGCTTGCTTCATAGAGCTCATGAACAAAAATGAGTTAGACATTTTATTATGACGAGGTCTCCACGAAACTAAAGCGTGTGTATTCTTAGTTAATCTTAGAATCGCGTGATTTGAACGCAGTTTATGGTTTTCAAAATAGTCTGAAAATGTACGAGTTCTTTACCATGTGAGTTTCATATTATAATCCATATTATTATATTATGAAAGCTTTGCATATGGATAAATGTTGAAATAACAAAATGTAATGTTTTTGAACTTTATTGGAATTTTCTTAGCTTTTAACTTCTTGGTTAACTTGCAATTCAAAACAACTTTTATAATTTATGTCAGTTTATTAGTGTAAGTAATAACATTCGCGTGCTGGCAGTGTGCTCAGCGTGGACGCAATACTGGAGTGCCGCCGCCTCGCAGGAATTCAACGTCTCGTGCATCACTTCACGGCCTCTCATATACGGGGGGCAGGAGACCTTGCTGGGGGAGTTCCCTCACATTGTGAGTCATGTAGAAAGTTGTGGTGTTAACTCATTTCATACTTACGAATATTTATGGACTGTTGGAACCGGAGTTTAGTGTTCATCGCGCATTTTTGTCGACTTTCAGATCCCCTCTTGTCGACTGTTGGGATCTGAGTGTTCTTCGCCATGTATATTTGGGATCTATTGTCGACTTCCAGGACCAGAGTGTAGTGTTCTTAATCGTGATATAGATGCGGAAAGATGATTGCTGAGGCTTCCAAGAAATTAATAAATATTTAAGAGAATCTGAAAAAATTGTCAGTTTTTGAATTGCTCTTCGTTTTTCGGTTCGCGAAATTGGCAATTGAGAAAATATGTCTAGTCTCTCTCTCCACGGAGTCTACATGTGAATTACCACGCAAAAACTCCAGTCCACAGGTATTTGTGAAAACTAAATATTTTTCGTAAAACCACAACAATTATGAACTGGGACTCTTAAGGGGAGCGTCTCGGTCAAAAATCGAGAATTTTGGTTTTTCCATTTTCTTAACTCATTTTGTAGCTGCTGAAAAGGCGCGTCTAACGCAGTACACCGCATGTATGTGCGTGCTATAGTTTTTGCGTAAAGCAATTTCAAAAATGTATAAAATGCACGTTTTTTTAACAATACGTTCAAAGATTTCTTAAATTAAACCTGTATTTATAGATCATTATTCATGTTGATTGCAAAGTGTTTGCACTAGTTTGAAAGCTACAAACGATGAGCGTTCAAGAAAGCAAATATCACGGATGTACATGCTATAATTTTTGCGTAATGCAGTTTTGAACTTATAAATTGGGCTACAATATCAAGCAATTTGTTGGACATCTTTTTAGCGCATTTTCTCATTTATGGAAAAAAATGCACTATTATGCTCGCCATGTCCTGTCCGTCCGTGACTTCACGTTTTCGTCTACGAGAAAATGCGCTCTCTGTCACTCACTGCAGTGAGTACTGAGTTATATTTTTTCAATTAACTTTACTTATTTGGCTCTCCTGAACAATCAAAATTTCCAAAATGCGTCATCTTGCAAATCTATCTCCTCCTGTGATTTTCGAGCTACAGCATTGAGAGATATACCATTCGATTCGCAAAGAAAAGATATAGAGAATGGTCGTAGCTTTTTTGTACTTTCGTTGCAGTTTGGATTATATTTTGCAAAAAGGGGGAGGGGGAAAACCGAAAAACGGACGAAAAATCCCCCCATTCACATAAATAAGAACTTCGAAAAAAGCTACGACGAATCGCTAGATATGGTCTTTGCGCATCGAATGAAATGTATTTCGTTGTTGTAGCTTGAAAATCCTAGGAGGAGATAGATTTCTACAGTACCTCTTTTTGCCGTATTCTATAAATTTCACGTTTTCTTTCATTTTTTTCGAAAATATTACATGAACAAAAAAGTCTTAGATTTCTATTTTACACATGTGCACCAAGTTTCAAGGTGATCCGTCCGTAAATAAAAAAGTTTTTTTTACCGAGTTGCTCCCCTTAAATGCGACATTGCACTACGGGCTGTATAGTAGTACATGTACCAGGATACAAGACACGGTTTCATCGGTCCGTTCTTAGCAGCTGAATCAGTGAGACGTACGGCTGGTGTGCTACAGGTGGCGGTGGGCTGGTGGATGGAGGAAAAACCGGTATGGAAGTGCGGTGGGTCGCTCATCACGCCCTTCTTCGTGCTCACTGCCGCTCACTGCATCGAGTGAGTGGCAGTTATTGCTGACGAGACCTCACTGCTGCATCGCTGACCCAGCATTGTGCTCTAAAGTGGACATAAACATGTGTTATTTGAATTTTAAAATTCAAATTTGATCGTTAAGAACCGGCATGCATTTATACTGTTCTAAACGCACGTTTTGCATGCGCTACCAACGATTCAAACAGTCTTATATCAGATTATTTCCTTCAATCGCTTGGAAGGGAACAAATCATGTAATAAAAAGTGTGCATGCAGTATAAAATAATGTCAAAACCTATCTCTAAGTCGGTGACTAGCTCTACTAACATTGACTTTATATTTGGATGCCATCGATAGTTCGATTTCATTGTTATTGCGAAAAATACAACACTAGAAAGAATTTATCTTTCGTTAATGTACGGAATTGATAGACTGGTATCAATTCTGTTTCAATAAACCCAAGTCACAATTAACCTACGGCCATAAAATTTATACGAGTTTACTCGGCAATCCTTAACTGACTGCTGCGTTCAGCCGCAACATCACGATGGTGGTGAGGCTGGGGGAGCACGACCGCTCAGCGCATGATAAGGGAGTGCTACCGAGCATCAATCTGGGACTGCCACCGGGGCTCGCGGGGGAAGAAATCATCAAAGAGCGATTCACTGAATCGGTGCCTATCGAACAAGAGATTAACGTGAGTCATCATTGCCTACCATTATAAATTCAAGGTCATTCTTTTCATTAATCAGGCTAATCTGTTATCTTGCTTAAAAATGTTGCTTAACTCTGTTATGTTGCCACGCCAATGTACGCGCCTGTGACGTGTATATCTTAGTGATATAAGCATGAACAGTTGAACACCCAATTTCAGGAACATCACGAGGCTCCATTGGGCAAAAGCCATCACCAATAATTGTTTTTAAGTATTAAGTGCTGTAAAGAAGAGACGCCTCGGAAGGTGAGCATTTGAATTTTGCGAAAGGCGACTATGATAAACTCAGTGAAGCAGTGAATGCAGCGAATATTTCGAATTGTATTAAGGACATGAATGTGTCTGAGTCATGGTCATTTCTCAAGGACACGGTTATGTCTGCAGTTGATGCGTGTGTATCTAATATTAAGCTTGGTGAAACCAAAAAACTCAGAGAATGAACAGTATAGTTCTAGCTAAGCTGTAAACCACGAAAGAAGCCTACCATGCAGCGTTATTTACAGACTCGTCCCGATGCTGATTATAACCTATACGCAATGGCTCGAAATCAAGCTAAAGAAAACTGGTTCCGCAGTAAAATCTTCGAAAAAATATTGCCCATAAATGCAAAAAAGAACCCGAAAGCCTTTTTTGCTACGCTAGCTCAAAGTGCCAAAGGACGGTATTTCTGATTTGAAAGTAGATCAACGAAAGATATCCTCTGATGAGGGCAAAGCTAACGTTCTTAATCAGTTTTTTAGTAGAGCTAGTATTCACTGAAGAGGACTTGAACAGTATTCCAGCTATTGAGGAGCGCCAGTCGGCTCTAAATAAACAAGTTTTGAAATACAAGAAGAAGAGGTTCTCAAGCGCCTGGTAGCTCGGAACCCCAAAAAGTCATATGGATCGGACGGCTTCCACCCCAGATTACTAAAGAGTTAGCAACCGTCGTAGCTGGCCCTTTGACGTAATTTTTTTGAAAAACTTTGAACGAAGGGATCTTACCGGCTGACTGGAAAGAAGCTCAAGTGACACCATTCAAAAAAGGTGACAAAAGCTGCCCGGGCCACTATCGCTCTGTCAGTTTGACATGTGTCGTTTGCAAGGTAATGGAATCTGTTGTGAGGGATCAATTGTTCGATCATTTAACTGTTGATAATCTCCTATCAGACTGTCGACATGGCTTTATTGCCGGTAGATCCTGCACCACTAACCTCTTGGCTACTCTGAATGAATGGACCCTACTGGACGAAAGGAAGCCAGTAGATGCAGTGTATCTTGATTTTGCCAAGTTATTTGACAGTGACCCACGTAAGCGGCTGTTGCTTAAATTCAAGTATTTGGGAATTGAGAGATGATGTACTCAGTTGGATAAGAGAATTTCTAGTAGGGAGACGACAACGTGTCAGTATTAATGGGTCCGTATCAGACTGGGCTTCAGTGCGCAGCGGCGTGCCACAAGGAAGCGTTCTCGGGCCTGTTTTATTCGTTGCGTTTATAATCGATCAACCAGAAGCAGTGTCTAGCGGGTGCTCGATGTATGCTGACGACACAAAAGTTTACAATACAGTGAAGAATACGTCCCGAAAATCACAGTTGTAAGGTGATCTTGACAGGCTAGTGGACTGGGCTGATAAGTGGCTGCTGCGTTTTAATGCTGACAGATGTAAAGTAATCCACCTTGGCAAGAACAATGAACAGCAAGATTGCAGTATGAGAAGACATGGTTGCGACGACAGAGTGATGATGTCGAAGTCGACAATGGAAAAAGACTTAGGAGTTAATGTCGATGAGTTGAAAATTTTTAAGCATATTGAAGATCACGTTAATAAAGCCAATAAACGACTTGGATTGATCAGACGCTCTTACGAGTACTTAGATGCAGAAGCGACGAAGCTCTTGTTTATCGCTGTCGTGCGTCCGAATCTAGAGTTTGGAAATGCCGTGTGGTCACCAAAACTAGAAAAGGACAGTACTTTAGTCGAGAGTGTTCAAAGACGGTCAACAAGGGTAATTCCGGGATTAAAAGGCAAGCCTTATGAAAAAAGATTAAAGATTATGAAGCTTCCATTAAGCTTCTGTTATTGATCTCTGGTGGTGACCTCTTTGAAGTATACAAGTATACCCACGGTTTATACAAGATCCCAGAATGAGTCCTAGAATTTGAAACGAGAACCAACACCAGGGGCTATGAACTAAAAAAACTGCGTTGTAACACATCCATGCGACAACATTTCTTCTCGCTTCGAGTCACCGACATGTGGAACAGCCTCCCTGATAGCATAGTTGACGCTCCGTGTATGAACGCCTTCAAGAACAGACTAGAACAGCATATGTTCAGTCTTGAAATGCCTTGCACCTTATGGACCAGGTAAGCAGCTATCTCAAACAATCGTCAGTTATGGAAAAACCGGGTTCAGAAGACTGGATCCCTCGTGGAATCTAGTCACGAAAAGTACAAGAATCGGCAACAGTCAAATTCTATTCTATTATGAACAACGAACATTTTATATTTGGTTTGCCGTTATGCGGTTTCGAGAGAATCCAACAATGTGTATCGAACGGCATTTTGATAGGGCGATACGAGTTATTTGTACATTTTACTTTTCTCAGTATGTAGCAGTATTTACTTCGGATTCGTTCAATGATCCTGGCTAAGCCACCAGTATCTTTGCCAATAATGTATATTGAAGTGCAATTAAATTATCTCGGGCAGGTGACGCAGATCTTCACCTATCCTGACTACCAGAAATGGTACCACGACATCGGGCTCCTCAAACTCGAACATCCCGTGAGTGATAACCCCAAGACTGATCATTATTTCAGCGTAATTTTTTATAGATTTTTCCACGTTTTTGTCTTCGTTTGTTTGACACCTGGAACCACAAATATATAGATAAAATTGTTTGAAGCGTTTCCACGATTAATATCGTGTCGGGATATTAAATGACCTGAAATTTAATTTTTTTAGATAATAATAAAGAAATTCAAAACTTGGTAGAATCCTGAGATTTGGGATGGAGTGGTTCTAAAAGTGCAGGGATCGTTGATCTCTCCAATTTCAATCTGCTGTAGTGGAGAAAATATCGTGATGAGCTCTTTCCTTTCGTTGCATGATGGATGAATGGACGTTCGATGTGCCTGTACAAGATTTCTGTGCTTCACAATAGCCATCCAGAACCAATGCATGGATGGATTCCAGCGTTCCTCGGGAACGGCAGAATTAATTAAATTTATTAGTTATCCAAAATTTTACATTCAAATTGCAATAGCGTTTTATTTGCTGACAACCTAGGTATACAATATTTATACATTAAGTCAAGTCGTCTTATGTTTCTGTACAAATATTAGTCGTTAGTTGGAATTCGATCAAAATCAAAAACATCTTTGTACTGTCATAACCCACGGTGGCCCACATCAAAATCGCGATCTTAAAATCACGTAGCATTTTTCGTTTGGCAATATCTTCATCTTAGTCATGTATCAGACATTAATATGCATATGTACATTTCATACATACATACATATATACATTGGTGTAGTTTGGCAGAAGATTTTCTTTAATGCAGGTTTCATTGAAGACCAGAGAGTATTTCTTATTGACAATTTTCTTATTGTTTTTCTCTATTCGGCGAATTAGGCTCTTGATAGGATCTGAAAAGTCAAATATCAGGTTTCCAAGGGACATTTTATTATAATTTTAATTTTACGACGTTTCGAATGCAACTTCATTCATTATCAAGTACAGAGGACGAGTTTTGCAACAAGTGAATTTGAAATTTTGAAATGACATTAGTACAAACATAGAGTATTATGGATACAGATTGGAATCTATTATGGAATTATGGAAAATTAAAATTATAATAAAATGTCCCTTGGAAACCTGATATTTGACTTTTCAGTTCCTATCAAGAGCCTAATTCGCCGAATAGAGAAAAACAATAAGAAAATTGTCAATAAGAAATACTCTCTGGTCTTCAATGAAACCTGCATTACATACATACATGCATACATATATGCAAGTTTGATTAAAGACCAGAGCACTATTTTATTAATAACCTTCTTGTTTTTATTTCAACGAGTCGAACAAAATTTCTTGCTGGCGCCGGGAGATCAAAAAGCATGTTACCAAATGACATGTTAATGGATTGCGACCTTTCGAAAATACAATTTTCACTATCAAGCAGGTGAAGGTTTTGCAACACTTGAAATTGAACTTATGAAATAACAGTAGTACAAATCAATGGTATTGTGGATATAATTTGAAATCAAATCGCTTTTTTCATTTCAGTTGATACAATTTGAAATCAAATCGCCCACTCACTGAAAAAACAAATGAGAAGATTGTTAATAAAAAGCATGCTCTGGTCTTTAATGAAACCTGCATAAAAGAGAAGCATCTGCCGAATTAAACATACATATGTATGTACAATTATTCTTTGAAAATTTGAGATTTTTTGCGGTGGGACTTTCTGGCTCGAAATTTTTCTATTTACTTTCTGGGACTTTCTGGCTCGAAGTATCCTATTTACTTCTATTATGTACTTATGTCCAACATAATTTCACTATTCAATGCTTCTCTCAACTTGAAAATAAATGTTGCTACATTCGAAACGTCGTTAAATAAATTATTATTATTTGCTAAATCTGCCTTTTGATCTACCAACCTCATCTAAAGAATTGTTCGACTTCTTGAAAATTATAATGCATTCTCTGGTCATTAATTGTACGCATTTATTCTTTTAAGCAGGTTTCATTGAAGACCAGAGAATTTGTCTTAATGAGAATTTTCTTATTATTTTTTTTAATAAATCGAACAATATTTCGTTTGCACTGGTAAATCGAAAATCAGGAGACCGATGGACATTATTATTTCTTTAACGTTTCAAATGTATCAATCATTCATTATCAAGCTACAAGACAATACGTGCTCTCATCCAACAAGCTCTCAAAACCTGCTCATCTGAAAATTGATTTAAATATGGAGTGGAGAAATTGCAAAAGAATCTTAAAAAAGAGCTCGAAAGCCTTCTTTTTGTACGCTAGCTCGAAGTGTAAGATAAAGGATGGTATTTCTGATTTGAAAGTAGATCAACGAAAGATATCCTCTGATGAGGGCAAGGCTAACGTTCTTAGTCAATAATGGGCTTGCCAATAGAACAAGCGACACGGAAATTTCAAAACTTAGATGGACTCAACAACGAACCAGAGACTAACGCTAACGTCACAACCATCTACTACGAGAATCAAATGACCAGCGGTTATAAAGCAGATGAACGGATCCTTCAATCCATCGTTCACAGAAACATCGTAAGCGTAACTAATAATAAAATTGAACTACTGATCTATTATAAAAACAAGAAAACGCAGAATCTTGTAATGAAAAATAGTCCCTGCAAAAATGGGAGTTTTTCCTGAGACCAATGTAGTCTATACACTTTCTGCAATAGAGAAGATTTTAGACTTCTCCCTAAAATGGACTACATCGGGCCCACAACCACGACATTAAGCCGACGTCTCACGTGCCACCTTCAGTCTGGTGGACCAAGGAACCACCTGATGGAGGCCCTCGACAAGACCATCACTCGTACGGTGCTGCACGAATGCACCAGCGTCGACATGCGAAGCCCCGACGCCAACCGACTCGCGATAGCTGAGGCCATCATTACTCTATGGATACTCCTCATTACTCCTGCAGCCGTCAACCTGCAAACTACCGGATTTGTCAGAACCTCGAGACTTTTTTAGAGTAATTTTATGCGATTTAATTCCTGATCATCTTCATATTTTTGTGATTTGGCAATTATTTCCGGCCAAATTCTGATTTTTGAGTAGTATCGTATTTACATGATTTTGTACTTGTGTCTATACAAATTTCATCACTCAATGCTTCTTGTAACTTGGAAAATGAATGATTGATACATTAGAAACGTTGTTAACGAAATAAAAATGTGATTCGGTATTCGGTTTTCGATTTACAAGCGCAAACGAAAAATAGTGTTTGATATATCGAAAAAACTAATGAGAAAATTCTCAATAAAACAAATTCTCTGGTCTTCAATGAAACCTGATAAAGAACAATTTCTGCCAACCTGTACTAATTTCCGTGCATTTATTCCTAGACAAACGTTACTCATCAGTCATTGCCAAAGACAAAAATTCACAATTTAATTTACAGAAGTTTACTACAATTACACTAACTCACACTACAGTCAGTTACGGCAGTATAAGTAAGTTACAATTATTTCAATTACATGTTGTCCTCGATATATTCTCAATGTATTTCACGTAAGATTATTTGCAGCGCATGTTGAGGCTCGTGAAGACTCCGCAATTAAGCAAAATTTCGTCTGATGATTTCAGGCGGGGCTGACGGCGCGCGTGTTGCCTGCTTGTCTCCCCATCTCGCCGGTGCAGCACTTTGAGCACACCTCCACCTTCGCCGTCGCCGGCTGGGGCAGCTCTGAGGGCAGGCAGATTAAGACAATTTTAGAACGCTCGTGGCTGCCTTGTTACTTCCAATTTAGTATCATTTAAATTTGATCAAGTTCAGTTAACATATTTGCAACAATAAATAATTTTTTACTTAATTCCCATATTTTTAGTTGACCTGCTGGGCTCAGTCGACCGTCTGCAGAAGGTTAAAATTGACTACATCGCACCCAACCGCTGCTGGCAACGTTTCAACGATCACCCAGCCCTCCGACCACCCTGGGGCGTAACCAAAGACATGATCTGCGCTGGTGCTGACGGCAAGGACTCCTGTACAGTGAGTAGTGTGCTGTCAACAAGGATTCGAGTGGAGTGAGTTGCGTGCTGTCAACAAGGACTCGTGGGGTGAGTTATGTGCTAACAAGAAGGACTAGTGTGGGGTGAGATGTGTGCTGACAACAAGGACTCGTGTGGGGTGAGTAGTGTGCTGATAATGAGGGCTCGTGGGAGGAAAGTTGTGAGCAGCTACATTTGGTTTCTAACTGTGGTTATGTTACATCTCAGGGCGACAGCGGCGGGCCTCTGATGCAGGAGGATTTCGATCTTCCTGGAGCTCCTCCCGGGACGTGCGTTCCGCGTGTGGTGACAGGGGTGGTTAGCTTCGGTCCCGCAGTGTGCGGACAGTTTGGTGTCTACACGCGGGTCGCAGCCTACCTCGACTGGATCACCTCAATCGTGGCACCTAATGCGTCTTATTCACAGCAGAATAGTGTATAGTCCACTTACTCGGTATTGATACCTGTTTGTCTGACCAACCGGATGTCTATTGCTCCAATGGAAAACAACTATGATCATTCATCCTCCATGACCAACAAAATTTTTGCATCTGCTGCCCAATGTTTTCACTTATGATTATATATAATTCATCAATATTTGCCTTTATGCAACTCTTCCCCTTTCACTGTAATTTCTCCTCACTTATGAGCCGTAGTAATAACTATTCTTCGGCAAGGACGTACATGCTTTGATTGTAGTCACGTGGAGGAAAATAAACGTTTGGAATTAGTCATGCGTTGAGAAGGATGCGTTTTGAATGAGGTCATGGCATTTCCTGTACTATACCTATTCTTCGATTGGAAGCACCGCTTACTCGGCGAGGACAGAGAGTCTCACTATAATAATGGAACTGAGATTTTTCTCCATTTCAAATAGTAGAAATATTGATTTACTTTAGATTTACGTTTCATTTGTTCTATGTCATAGCAGGAAGCAATTCCCAGGATGTTTCGCATTTCATATTGAACTTCTGATATGCATCATTTGAAGATGGTTACCTTGGTATGAAAAGTTGAAGTCGTTCCTCCGAAGTTTTAATACGGCTTCTGTACAAACTCCTCGCGCTTGAAGATATGAAAACTCACAAGCCACGGGAAGTGTTTAAGCTGGTATACTCTGGCAAATAAATAATTTAGATAATTAATTAAGGTAATTGTAAGAATTTTCGTTTTATGAAAAATACACAGAACTGCTTTTTAATTGCTTATTTCTCCTTTAAAGTTGTGTAATGTATATTTTGCCTTAAGATCGATTTTTGTGATGTTCCAGGTGTCTAAAAAAATCTACCATATATACGGTATGTAATTTACATCAACTTCAGTCAAATTACCTGGTACAGTTACTTTTTTGCATTTAATTAATCTAGCAACCAAACTGCAAATTATTACTAATATCAATATAAGTATTTCTTCCTACATAGCATGAGAATGGCTGGACATCAAGACTGATGTCTGTCCTAACTTCCATCTGAGCTATGGTAGCGAAGACACGTATGTATATTGTTGACTGAAGATCTAAATCAGTAGATTTTTACGTACGTATAAGCCGTCCTTGCAGGGGGATCTGTTCACAATCCATACTGTTATGTAAGGATAGTCGATTACGACTGACTGTCGCGCCTACCTTGGGTCACCAGGATCTGGTGGCAATATAGTCGCCTAATGGTAGGCGTTAAATCGTAAGGTCCAAGGAAACTTGATACTTCACTGAATAATTACTTCTTAAACCCACCGTAAATCCTTCACTTTCAGAATTTAATTAGAAATATTCCAAATAGAAATGAAATCAGGTATTAAATTTACTCTTCTAAAAAGTTCAAAGGACATGCATGGTTCACTATTCTGCTTCAAACAAGAATCAATTGTAAAAGAAATTGAAGATTTCACCACAACTCGAATCTAAGAAAAGTGAGCATTCCACAGCTTGGTTTAAAAATGAATTAGTTCAATAATTCTCGTCGCTTGAAAACCTAGACATGAAGACATGTAAGAAAAGTCTTAATAACAATAAACGTGAGCTGAAACATTCTCAATGCTCACATCAGCAGAATAAAGTGAAATCTAAGGCACAAAAAATAACGTGATAACTAGCAGCTTAGGCTAATTCAAATCATATGCTCTAAAAGCAAATCAGTTTCTTGAAATATTTACTAGTAATTTCGAGTGCTCTACTGGCCTCAGGTAAGTCAGGTTGGCTTGAGCAAGAAATTGGCCCGCTGTATCACATTTCGCCATGAAATTACACCCTGGTCAAACACTGATTACTCACGTTGCTCTAATCTAATGGCTCCGAAATGCGCTTAACTACTAAATATATTCTTTTATTTGATCGATACCTGCGCAAGTGCAGACGGTTGTCATACATTATAAATAAAAAATAGCAAAACAAGCAATTTGACAAATTCTGATATCTTTCAATTCTACAGTACTGAACATAGTGGAAGTCTATGAAGAGAGGTACTTATGTCGGTCCACCGCCGTGCGGCGGTCTGCGGTCTTAACCCCTTCGCAAGGCCCCATGCCCTTGGGCCTTGGCCCTTGGGCCCCTGTTGCAAGTTGCAATGGTCTAAATTCAACGGTTCGACTCCCATGGTCTCATCACAACTCCCTTTAGAAATACGTAAAGTTTTGAAATTGATATAAATATATCAATAAATATTTGAACTGGGAAATTCCTTAGTTACTTACGTTGGTTCCAGAATGATATCAATGACGTAAAAAATGACAATGACAATTATGACATCGGTTAAGAAGCTTCAGCCATGATCTCAGCTCTGCTCAGTCCTTCTACCTCGTAATTATGTTAGAACTTCGATGTTCAAATATTGACACTACTGGCAAGTGTCAATATCACAATCAAAATTATTTCACCATCGGAAATATGTTATAATATCACAATCGAAAATATTATTCACAAATAACCATCGATTTCAATCGAAAACTGTTCCCATCTGTCAGGCTTTGTTTACATATGCCTGCGGTGACGTCACACATAAGAACACGTGGTACACCAAGAACATCAACATAAAAAAATGCATTGTGTGGATTTTGATGCTGTTAGCATTGAAATACTTGACAGTATCTCTGATGCAAGAAATACTGGCTAAATACATTTTAATTTAGAAATTAACGTCAATCGAAAATTCGAAATTACTGCTGTTCAGGGCTATGTTGGTTCTTGCAAACCGATTGTTGCATCCAGTCGCTTATATTGAAAATAAAATGATTTAAGCAAGTATTTCTTGCATCAGAGATAATTCAAAGTTTGTTAATGTTAACAGCATTATAATCCATGCAGAAACGTACATTTTTTATAGATATTAAAAATTTAGGCTCTATGACTTGTATACTATGTCTATAGGATTTCAAATCGATGCATGCATTCAAATTCAAATTAGGCCCACCCACGCGGGCCACGCCTCACGGCCAGTGTAGCTGTCAGCTCACCTTTCTTCAGAAGTGTGAAAGCTTTTGCCGGTGAAGGTGTGTTTTACGATCGGTCCGTAAAGAAGCGTTGATCGGTTCAAAATGACATAAGACCAGGTTCTTTTGAATAACCTATAGAATTGCACCATGGTACTGAATAATTATTTCACTGAAATTCCAAAATGCACGCTATTCAGACTGGATCTATCTAACTAATACTGATTGATTTATAATGTGCTACACATTATTTGCTTGTTAGCACTGACCACTTGAATGATTCAATCAAGGAGATTCAAACTTCTCCTAGAGAAACATGAGTCAGTATGTTAAAAAAACGTGACATACGGTAGCTAAATTAAATAGAGAGTTAATTAAACCCTTATCGGTTAAATAAGCCATTTTAAAAATTACAGTTCCATCAATTTGCTTCTGGATCTCAGATAACTAATTCCACACTTGACTGTGGCAGGCCCAGACAAGCTTTAGATTCACGTTTGCAAATGGCTGTCACAGTCACCCACAAGATTTCTAATTTAACACGACAAATGTTAGCTAATCTCACAAAAATAAATGTTATCGCTCCTACTGGATGTCAACTACAAGGATTTTAAGTAAAATTGTATGATTTAACACTAATGGCACCATATAATCACGAAATATGGGGCGAGAACTGCTGGAGCGTGTTACGAATACACAGGACGCGTCCAGTTTAAAATCAGAGCGTCGATTCTGTTTCCAACATCCCGGGAAATCCTCTGAGTTGACGAAAAGTTTTCCTTTTTCGTACCCTTCGCGTTAATATTTAATTTATAAACGCGACAGTGACTGCTTATTTTTACAGGCCTTTTCGTGTGTGAAATATTTCATATGTGTAAACCTGTAGTCCATTCTTTACTATTTTCAAAGTAAAATAAAACATGATCATTAGATACTTACTTTAATGACAACACGATCCGTACATAATGAAGCCTAGATTCTCGTTGCATGGAAACGGTGTGCGCAATACCCACGATGCCGGAGTAAGATAAATTACACGTTACGATCTAACCAAATGCACCAAGCTGTAACGTACATGAATGCGTGGTTATCTGTTATTCACATTAATACGTAAGCAATCATTATGACGTATTCATTGGTGCAATTAATGGGCAACAGACACAGGTATTCACCGTACACAGACCGCCAAGAATTATTACAGGCATGCAAAATAATTATGATCCAATATTGTAAAATTTTCTACCCAGAAAGCTAAAATTTCCCCTAGTGTGGCGATTCGAGCGTACATGAAGAATGAATTCATAGCGCCATGAATAAACAGATTACATTTCCAATGCAATTGGACGCTGTGGGTTCTGATAAATGACGTTGTTAAATAACTAATATTATAATAGCTACAGAACATCGACATATATTTACAATTCATCAGTGTACTGATGAGTAGAGTCATTACTCTGTTATCTGTTTTTAGTAATAAAAAGATGAAATTATCGTGCACAGCGACACGAGACTTTCAATTGAAGGGATTGAACGGGTCGCGAGGAGGAGTGTAGTTGTATCCACGTGTGGGGGCTAGCACCCGACCACATTTGAATAAGTTTCGAGTTTGACTCTGTTTCAGGATTTTCAAGGCCAGGGTTACAAGAGTTGTGCTAACAGGAACAGGTTAAAATTAACTGGGCGGCCAGATGAGATTGGTTGGTTAATGACAACAAATAAGAGATTGCCAGTTCATTGTTAGCTCACGTGACCTGCTCGATGATGGTGGCCACGGAACGAACTGGGAGGCCTGCAGGGCCGTATTATCAAAACTTCGTAACTTTTTGTACTTACAAAAAAAAGTTACGTGTTACGTAAGTACACCCTAATATTGGCATTATCAAAACTTTCGAACGCAAGTCTTAGCTAAAAGCGTATTATCAAAACCATCTGGCTAACTAGCCAATCCTGAGAGGCTTTGGATTTGCTCTTCCTATAGCTCCAGTAAGCTCCTCACCGTCCTCACGACCAGTCAGTGCGCAGTGCGCTGGGATGAAAGTAGGATGTGCGATGTCAGCGGCATTTGCGGTGCCTGACTAGGGTGTATTTGGATAAATGAGTGAGACGTTATCCAAATAGTAATGCACTTGTTGTTGTGATCATCAAACGAAATTTCTTGCAATAAGGGCAAATAAATGCATTATTCCCATTCAAAATTAGAAGGTTACAAAGAATTTAGAAAATTTCGTGAGTTTGAGTTGCGACTGTCAGAAAAAGAAATAAATTTGTTTACAGAGAACTAGAAAAATGGTTGGCTTGTCAACCTCAATATAATTTTGAATAAAAAATGCATGAAGATATTGTTCAAGTGAATGATCATAAAATTCTATGACATGAATATCTACATTTGCTTGCAAATTATAGCACAAAAGGCAATTGACATTTTTATCCCAAAAGCATCGTTTAGCACGATCAGATATTATATGTCGGATTATTGACTAAATTCTGTCACAATTCACCGTGTTGCTACTTGCTAATAAATCAATAGTTTCAGCACACACTCTAAACTTGTGCGGAACTCCACTTACGACATCTCCGGGGCCGTATTATCAAAACTTCGTAAGTACGCAAAATCGACTTACGAGTGGCGTAAGTGCTGACTTGATGACGTAACTCTAGAGGTGGTATTATCAAAACATTTGCGCGGGAAGATACGTAACGTAACTGTACGCCTGCTCGGAGATGTCGTAGGTGGAGTTCCGCACAAGTTTAAGAGTGTCTGCTGAAGCGATAGGGAACTATTGATTTACGGGTGCGCAGCCGTAGACCAGCAAATTAACGCTCAAATCAGCCCTGGAACCAATATCAATCATCTAAATGCTATAGATATTGTCATCCTGGCACCTAAGCAGCTGTAGTCAATTGACCTATCTCACCACACGAACTTTAACACTTTAACCGCATCTCCGAGAATCGCCATTATGCCCCGTCTGCATCTCGTTCAAACTACGATTGCTTCAGTCACCATTGAGCCAGGAAGACGAGAGGTTGTGTGTCGCTCTATGAACGTAAGTACAAACATTTGGTGTTATAAAATCCGTGGGACAAATGTGGTACATGATGTGGACAGTAAAAGCTGTGTTCATTTTATACGGCCGCAACTATGATGACGTAACTAGAGTTACGTCATCATATCAGCACTTACGCCACTCGTAAGTCGATTTTGCGTACTTACGAAGTTTTGATAATACGGCCCCAGGGCACGTGGTTATGAGCTGTCAGGAGCACGTGGTGATGACGAGGTGTCAGGAGCACGTGGCGCGGTGAGACACACGTGGCGCGGTGAGATACACGTGGCGCGGTGAGATACACGTGGCGCGGTGAGATACACGTGGCGTGGCGAGATACACGTGGCGTGGCGAGATACACGTGGCGCGGTGAGATACACGTGGCGTAGCGAGATACACGTGTCGTGGTGAGATACACATGGCGTAGCGTGATACACTTGGCGTGGTAAGGTACACGTGGCGTGGTGAGATGCACTTGGCGTGGTGAGATACACGTGGCGTGGTGAGATTCACGTGGCGTGATGAGATACACGTGGCGTGGTGAGATAAAAGTGGCGTAGTGAGATAAACGTGGCGTAGTGAGATGCACGTGGCGGGGTGAGATGCACGAGGCGTGATTAGAATCACGTGGAATTGCTAGAGGTCCGTGGAGTTGCGCGTGTTATTGTAGCGATGTTACAGGGGCTGCATGTTGCTGCAAAACAGAGCTTTGTTAATTTTAAACACACTAGTCAATTTGATAAGTAAACAAGTTATCACGTTAGCTTAATTAAGGTATAACAAATTTGACTAACACAGAACCTTGCACTGTCTCCAGATTCCATCTATAACGGCTACACTACATTGAGCACAACTGAAGACAAGGATAATCCTAAAGGCAATGTTTCTAAATCAGTCAGCTTACCACGGCCCTTCTGGAGCAGCTATAGGAATAGAAGTGGGCTGTTAGGGTGCCTGTACACAGGGATAGTACGAGCCGCTAGTTCATCCGCCGCATGAACTGTCCACGTTACTAGCCTCGTGTATAGGGGTTCAGCTGTTTCAGAAGCATGCGCCGGCAAGTGCCCGAGACGCGGCCGAGAGGGACAACGATGTGTTGATTTCTTCGCTGGAGAAGTGGCTAGTAGCGCTGATTCAGCCATGGTGAGAGAATCTGTGCCGCTCCTGTGAAGTATCTTGGGTCAAGTGAATCATGGCTTGTTTGAACGATAATGTTTCTAAGAAGAACCCAACAAAGTGGATTCCAGACGATATTCAATTATTCTTTGAAATATTCCAAAAATATGAATTAAAGTGGAATGTTTGCTATGATGGTTACTCCAACAAAATGAAGAGAGAAACGAGTATTTTGAAACTGAAAGAAGACCTTATTAGTCATGGTATTGTTGTTCCCGATGTTGCATTTTTAAGGGCTGGAATAAAGAGTATAAAAACGAAGTACAGACTCGAGTTGTTGAAGGTGATCCCTCGATCCATCTTCACAGACCTCACTCGAGGGCTGCTAAAGACGCACTGGCGGGCGTGAACGAGAAGATAGCGGCACCTTATACTCTCCTTGTGTACAGGCTTACTAGCCGGATAGTCACCATGCGACCGACACTTGCCAGATTTACTAGCCGTCTGCACTATCCCCGTGTACAATTGCACCTGCAGAAGTGAACTGTGAAAAATCTACCGGAAATAAGTGTTGCAACGCAAGCAGTGATTTTCTAGCATGAATTCTCTCTACTTTTTTCTTAAATATAACAGTATTTATGCAGCGAGATCCGCTACAGTAGTACAGATCCGCTACAGTAGTACAACAGGCCATGGGCCTTTTTCTTCAATGCCGACACTTCTATTCTATTCTAGTACTGAACTAAGTGCTGACGACAGTTCGTGTCTGACCAGGTATGATCATAGCACTGGTAACGAACTGGGAATAAAAAAAAGTGTTGTGGAAAGTTGTTTTACTAAAAACATGTTGTGGAATGACTGTCGTTGAGAATACTGTTGTGACTCCCGTTGAAGGAATTTGAACGGTACGCGTAATAAATCGTGTTAGTAGGTCGACAGCTACAGACTGTGTGCGAGTATTAGTGATTGTTATAGTTATGAACTGAGTTTGAAGTTGGCCAACCTTGACAACGATTGTTGACACAAGGTTAGGGAATAATGTTGTTGGGTTGAATTGTGTACTGAAAACTGTTTGGGTGATGCTCTCACCATTTCCGTTGTTGTAGATGGTGCTGATCACCACTTGGTTGGAATACTGGGTGGACTTGACAAACGCGGTTGACTGCTGACATGTCCCGGGGTCGGACGTAGGCCAAAGCGGCAAATAGCCATTGTTGACGGCTGCGGCAAATAGCATCGTTGATGGCTCTGCAATTGCGGAACGGGAACACCACCAAACTGTCAGGACATTCTCTGCGTCAAGGATACCGAAAAGCAGGGCGACGCCAGCGCGAGCCACAGCACGGTCGACAGCATTCTGTGGGCAAGAAAAGGACATTAATTTGGTGTCGATGCATTACCTAATAGTGTTTTTGTTGTTAATTGAATTTTTATTATTCAGAAATTAGACGAATATTGAATATTATTCGACCTTGAAAATTGATGTCTTTTATTTATTATTTTCCGGTTGAATAATAGTGAACCATGAAGTTAATAGTTGAATTTTAGTTATCAAGGTTACATGAAGCTACAAAAAGTGTGTTCAACGAGGGGGCGCATGCGTGAGGCCAGTTGTGCCAAACTTCACACTTAGTTCAGATGTCTTTCCGTAGGTAAGAACGCTAGAGGGCATAACAGCCTATGAAGTCAAGTGCTCAAAGCCATGGCGCCGGATGTCCACGACCACAATTTGAGCTTGCTAAAGGTAAGCATGCACATAAAGCATCTGGCCAAACCTCTTCTGGCCTAACGTACACAAGTTGCAACATTTCTCCACCCAAAACAAACCTGAGCTGACCTAACCTAACCTTTATGGCAGCAGAAAGTTATAAAGGCGGTCCCAGTGCTGGTAGAGCCAGTCGTTGGTTTCAAGAATGTTGTGAGCCGGGGCAGCGTGAATAAGTTAGGCCGGAGTAGGTACAGCCGAATGAAGAACTGCCTGCTTATGAGCGAGAATGCTTAATCAAGCATTGGCTGAAGACGTACGGCGCTATTATCTTTCGGCAGTGTGTCACTTGTCTGGATTACGGAGTTCGAGCGTAGACTGCGGCTTCTAGCTCTGGGTGAATTTGAGGCTGGCGTTGGCTCCAGGGAATATTTAAGAGTAAAATTTGTGGCCATCGGCTGTGCCCCCTTCAACGAGCTTGAATATTTAATAAAATTAAATATGACATTCACAAGAAATGATAGTGCGAGCTATGAATTCGAGCCACTACAAGGGTGCGCAGCGGTAGACCAGCAAATTACAGCACCTGCATAAGTTTCGAGTAGAGTCTTATTTAATTCAACCGACAAAACCTATCTTTCCACTAGCACATACAGCTTTGTCAATCAAATGAGGCTTATTTCTGGAAAAAGAATGACGTTTCTCAATGATGTGCGATCTGCCATTAAACTTAGATCATGTTTCGAAAATTTAACTATATGACTGTTAAAGAAAACTTGAAAACTGTGCTTCTAATATACACAGTAACTATAGTTTAGTGGAATTTAAAAGAAAAGAAAATACCACAAAAATTCAACATATCTTTATAAGAGAAAACGTTTCGGAGTCCAGCTCCATCGTCAGTTCATAACACAAAATTCTGTTAAGAAAAAGTTCAGTCCTAGAAACACAAATAAATCAATTAGTAACGTAAAATGCACTGTCAGGTTTCAAAACGGAAAATAAATAAATAAGACATGAAATTAACGCTAGTAAACGACCTATCTATTTACTATTTCAAGAGGAAAGGAGCTAAAAGCGGCATTTAGACTAGGCTTCTGTTTGAATATATACAGGGATTCTAAAATTCGTAGATCACTAACACCGGATGCGGAAGCTAGACTTTTGAAATCACTATCAGATACAAAGGTGTTGCACTGCTCCGCATGAACACGTACAGCAGAATGAGGTTGATGTGCAAGTAGGTTCCCCGTTCTGTAACTCCTGCCCTTATGCTAAGCCAGCCTAGTATAGAAATTGCGTGCCGTCATACCGACGTACGCTGATGAACACTGCGCACAACCATATCTGTAAACTAGTGACGATCGCATAAGAACAGGTAGGGTATCCTTATACCTGAAAAACGAGCCGATTCTAAAATTGTTAACCAGCAACACATGAAGATTTACATCCGGAAGATATTTAGCAATTAAAACTTTTAATTCCTTTGACATAGTCTCAGATGCGGGTCCAAAGTAGGGAAAAGAACAGTAAACCACTTTCCTATTGTCACACTTGGGAACGACTGCAGTATATTGCTTGGACATAAACATTTTAATTAAGGTGAACACCAGGGGCGATGGAAAGCCATGTTGTGAAAAGATATTGCGCAACAATTCAAATTCAGAGTGCATGGCTAGGAAAGTAGAACAAATGCGAAAGCCGCGGTTTATCAATGTTTGGACCCCATTTAACTTGAAACGAAAGGAGCAAACGCTAAAAATGCTGGTGCTTAAGCCGGTAAATGTCGATTTTCTAAAAATAGAAGTTTGGAAACGGCCATTAGATTTGGTAACTTTGCAATCAAGGAAAGACAAGCTATTGTCTGATTCCAGCTCCATGGTGAATTTGATACTTATTTTGGAGATTAAGATAGTCAAAGAAAAGGCCCACATGAGAAGGATGCTCAAAAATCAAAAAAGTATCGTCAACATATCGGTTATAGAAAATTGGCTTAAAATCAAGAGCGCAATTGGCCAACCATGTAGCCTCGTGAAAACACATGAATATATTGGCAAAGGTAGGGCCGAGTGGAAGTCCCATACCCAAACCGTCAATTTGTCTGTAAAACTTGCCAGCAAATACGAAAATTGAGTTTAGCACAGATAATTCAGAAGAGATTTGAAAAAAATTGTGGTTAAAACCCATGACAAGGTCATTGACATCTTTAAACAATGAATTGAGACAAATATCGATGGTTTCAGAAAGAGATTTATTAGTAAATAAATTTTCTTCAACAAAAGAGGCCATAGTCAATTCCTGAACATTTGTAAAACTCTTCAGGCGATCTACGAACATATAAGTATTATCCACAGTATATTGGTTGGTCGTAAGACAGTTCAAAAGCGGAACCAAAAATTTTGCAAGTTTGAAACTAGTTGAAGTTTGGCAGAAAAATTGGGCAGAATTGAAATTTCACATTGAAATCTGGTTTATGAATTTTAGGCAGACCATACAAAATACCTGGGCCAGAGCCAGAAACATGAAGTTGAAAATAAGTTTCAGATGATAGTAAAGCGGAATCTTTAAGTTTTCGTAGTAAATTATTATCTTTTTCCTCTATCTTCAAAACTATTTTAGCGATTGGCTCAGCAATTTCTTTAAATTTAGAAGGGTCGGTGATCAGATTAGTAAGGCTACTGTTATAACGATTGCGATCAACTATAGTACTACTCCTTTACCCTTATCTGGCTTACAAATGATAAGATCCTTATTTTTGGCCAAGTCTTTCAATAAAAGGAAATCAAGCGGCTGAAAAACAGACGAGAAAATTTTGTAAGATTTAAAACCATAAAAAGGCCGGTAAGCTAAACTTTTAAGTTGCCAATAAATTCCTGACGGTTGGTAATGGAAACATTTTTTATGCTAAGAGCAAGTCTTTCAAAAGCTAAAAAGAACTTATAGAAATCCAATTTAAAAACAGGCTGACAAAAATCAAGTCCAAAGGCGAGCAAGAACTTGGTTCGAGGTTGCATGCTGTATGAACTATAGTTGAAAACGAGTTTTTACACTGATGAATTTCATTATGAATACCTAAGTTAAGTTTCTTCCTATGGGTCTGGCGGGTAGTTTTCCTGAATGCTTCAGTTAAGGCCCGTTCACACTAGGAGCAACACACGAGAATCAAGTGCCTCAAAGCGCATGCAGAGGCGCTTTGCAGCCTCTGCATGCGCTTCTTGACCGATTGACGAGCTAGCGATTGACAGGGGCCATGCCTCATGAAACACAAGCGCGGCACTTAGTAGATAGGTATTAAAGAATTGATATCACTTGTTTGCTTCAATCGCAAATTAACTAAGAATCTAATTTAGATTAACTAAAGAAATGCAATTCGTTCTGTGCTTTCAATGTATTAATTTGTGACTTCTGATTTGTAATTCTAGATTCTACGAACTGACGATGGAGCTGGTCTCCGAAACGTTTTCTATAAAGATATGAATTTTTGTGGACTATTCTTTGCTTTTAAATTCTTAGTTAGTAGATAGCTGTCTGTGGTCTAGGTAGTAAGGTTGATTGTGTACGCTGGTCCGGCACACCAAATGTCGACTAACACCACTCTCGTTTGGAGTCACTCTCTAGTAGAGAGCCTAATTGATCTTTATAGAGAAAATGAATGCCTATGGAGTGTTCGGTCAAAGGAGTACAAAAATCGAAATGCAAAGGAACAAGCTATGGTAAAAATAGTTGGAGCTTAAAAGAAACTTGTGTGTAGAAGTCACCATTGCTGAAGTTCGAAAGAAAATCCATACGATGCGTTCACAATTCCATCGTGAAATTAAGCTGAAACGAGAATCAACCAAGTCTGGCACAGGTGCTGACCAAGTGTACAAACCGAAACTATGATGCTTTGAATCATTGATGTTCATCAATGACAGCGATGCTCTTCGTCAGTGAACGTCTACTCTCGATGAAGACATTCAGATTTCAAATGATGTAAGTTACTTTTACATGACGTGTTTAGTTTCTGTGATTTTAGCTACTCCTGTCAATGTATGCATTACCGTTTAGCGATTTGAAAGAATTATATAATATTGGTACGAATATAGTAACTTTTTATTTAGGTCTAGGTGGCAATTACTGTTCAAAGCGCGCGGTCTCGAGCTATCGCTTACAAACGTAGTGTGAACAGCTGTGCGCGGTGAGGCACTGCAGCAAACGCTTCAAATCACATGTCGCTGCCACTAGTGTGAACGGGCCTTTAGACGTCTGGCATGTTGACGGATAGCAAATGCATCGAGGATGGAAAATAAATGTCCAATTTGTGCTTCACTTACGGTGACCAAGTTAGTTAAATCTCCTTCTTCTTGGACGATAATTCCCCGGAAAGGAGCTTGCTCTGCCATGACTTGTAAAATGAAGATGTATGAAGGCAGCGTTTGTAAAGTCTAAACCTCAGAAACTTAGGAATTACACCGTGAACTTTGCACTTCACTAAAAACTTATTTAAAAAGTGTTTGTTTTTAACTGCTTTTAAATTCCTGGTTAACCTGCGATTCAAGCAAACAAGTGATTTTAATACTTATATACAATCAAGATACGGTGAAGATGAATACCGCTGTTTTAAAAAATACTGTGACCTACTCCGGAAAGCTGAGAAGACTTCATTGGACATAAGTTTTTAAGTGAAGTGCATAGTTTACGGTGTAATTCCTAAGTTTCTGAGGTTTCGACTTTTCAAACGCTGCCTTTATACAGGGTGCGGCGCGGGAACTTACTTATTTGAATTGCGCGCCACGTGGCGGCCATTAGTCCTAGGAAGGTGGCTTGGAGGTCACCTACAAGATGTAATATTCAAGAATTAAACTTGTAAGTAAACCCAACGAAACTTTAAATGTAGCTCTTTGTAAAAAAGAAAGAATTAAAACGCTATCTTTAATACTTTTTACTTTGTGATTTTTTTAAAAGAGTAAGTTCCCACGCCGCACCCTGTACATCTTCATTTCATTTTACAAGTCATGGCAGAGCAAGCTCCTTTCCAGGGAATTGTCTTCCGAGAAGAAGGCCAGTAAAGATTTACCTTACTTGGCACCTTAAGTGAAGCACAAATTGGACATGTATTTTCCATCCTCGATGCATTTGCTATCCGTCAACATGCCAGACGTCTAACTGAAGCATTCAGGAAAGCTACCCGCCAGACCCATCAGAGGAAACTTGATAACTTAGGTATTCATAATGAAATTCATCCGTGTAAAAAAGTCGTTTTCAACTATAGTTCATACAGCCTGCAACCTCGAACCAAGTTCTTGCTCGCCTTTGGACTTGATTTTTGCCTGCCTGTTTTTAAATTGGATTTCTATAAGTTCTTTTTAGCTTTTGAAAGACTTGCTCTTAGCATAAAAAATGTTTCCATTACCAACCGTCAGGAATTTCTTGGCAACTGACAAAGTTTAGCTTACCGGCATTTTTATGGTTTTAAATCTTACAAAATTTTCTCGTCTGTTTTTCAGCAGCTTGATTTCCTTTTATTGAAAGACTTGGCCAAAAATAAGGATCTTATCATTTGAAAGCCAGAAAAGGAGTAGTACTATAGTTGATCGCAATCGTTATAACAGTAGCCTTACTAATCTGATCACCGACCCTTCTAAATTTAAAGAAATTACTGAGCCAATCGCTAAAATAGTTTTGAAGATAGAGGACAAAATTAATAATTTAATACGAAAACTTAAAGATTCCGCTGTACTATCATCTGAAACTTATTTTCAACTTCATGTTTCTGGCTCTGGCCTGGGTATTTTGTATGGTCTGCCCAAAATTCATAAACCAGATTTCAGTGTGAAATTTCAATTCCGTCCAATTTTTGCTGCTTATAATACCCCTAGTTTCAAACTTGCCAAATTTTTGGTTCCGCTTTTGAACTGTCTTACGACCAACCAATATACTGTGGATAACACTTATATGTGACTATGGCCTCTTTTGATGTAGAAAATTTATTTACTAATATACCTCTTTCTGAAACCATCGATATTTGTCTCAATTCATTGTTTAAAGATGTCAATGACCTTGTCATGGGTTTAACCGCAATTTTTTCAAATCTCTTCTTGAATTATCCGTGCTAAACTCAATTTTCGTTTGCTGGCAAGTTTTACAGACAAATTGACGGTTTGGGCATGGGACTTCCACTCAGCCCTACCTTTGCCAATATATTCATGTGTTTTCACGAGGCTACATGGTTGGCCAATTGCCCTCTTGAATTTAAGCCAATTTTCTATAACCGATATGTTGACGATACCTTTTTGATTTTTAAGCATCCCTCTCATGTGAGCCTTTTCTTTGGCTGTCTTAATCTCCAACATAAGTCTACCAAATTTACCATGGAGCTGGAATCAGACAACAGCGTGTCTTTCCTTGGTTGCAAAGTTGCTAAATCTAATGGCCGTTTCCAAACTTTTGTTTTTAGAAAATCGACATTTTCCGGCTTAAGCACCAGCTTTTTTTAGCTTTTGCACCTTTCGTTTCAAGTTAAATGGGGTCCAAACATTGATAAACCGCGGCTTTCGCATTTGTTCTACTTTCCTAGCCATGCACTCTGAATTTGAATTGTTGCGCAATATCTTTTCACAAAATGGCTTTCCATCGCACTTGGTGTTCACCCAAATTAAAAAGTTTATGTCCAAGCAATATACTGCAGTCGTTCCCAAGTGTGACAATAGGAAAGTGGTTTACTGTTGTTTTCCCTACTTTGGACCCGCATCTGAGGCTATGTCAAAGGAATTAAAAGTTTTATTTGCTAAATATCTTCCGGATGTAAATCTTCATGTGTTGCTGTTAACAATTTTAGAATCTGCTCGTTTTTTTCAGGTATAAGGATACCCTACCTGTTCCTATGCGATCGTCACTAGTTTACAGTTATAGTTGTGCGCAGTGCGCATCAGGGTACGTCGGTATGATGGCACGCAATTTCTATACTAGGCTGGCTGAGCATAAGGGCAGGAGTTATAGAACGGGGAACCTACTTGCACACCCACCTCATTCTGCTGTACGTGTTCATGCCGAGCAGTGCAACGCCTCCGTATCTGATAGTGATTTCAAAATTCTAGCTTCCGCATCCGGTGTTAGTGATCTACGAATTTTAGAATCCATGTATATATTCAAACAGAAGCCTAGTCTGAATGCCGCTTTTAGCTCCTTTCCTCACGAAATAGTAAATAGATAGGCCGTTTACTATCGTTAATTTCATGTCTTATTTATTTATTTTCCGTTTTGAACCCTGACATTGCATTTTACTTTACTAATTGATTTATTTGTGTTTCAAGGACTGGACTTTTTCTGAACAGAATTTTGTGTTATGAACTGACGATGGAGCTGGACTCCGAAACGTTTTCTCTTATAAAGATATGGTGAATTTTTGTGGTATTTTATTTGCTTTTAAATTCCTGGTTAACCTGCGATTCAAGCAAACAAGTGATTTTAATAGTTTAGTGGAGACCCTGTACCTGCAATATATAATAATAGCGGTTTCAGCGTTTAGTAGGCCGTGGGCCTGTCGCCGATTCTTAACATCACAGAACATCCACAGCTAGTTGCGGGCTCGAACTCGCAACTCACTGCTTCAATTTTCGCTTTTACTTAACCGCCCGGCCTCCTCGCCGATTCTGACCAGAAACGGGCGCACAGAGCTGGGATCGAACCCGCGCCTCTCTGCTCCAATCATGTACTCTGAACTTTAACCACTGGGCCACCCTGCCCACCACTGGGTCACCCTGCAATAAATCAGGATATCCACGGAGAATGACTCAATCGTACATAAATAAGCCATGATTGATAGTGGTAGAGGGCTATAAAAAAGTAGTGTTTTGTGCCTAATTCGTTCATCACAGAATGAGTGGGCGTTGGCACAAGGTTCTTATGTTCGAAATTCAACTTACTTCAGTTGAAAAGACACTTTGTTATGGTTGTAGGCAGGATGCCAAGGCAATTGATGAATGGCTAGAACCTTTTTTGCAGAATTATGCAAGAAACGGCACAGGAAATTTTATTTACCAGACCGGATCATTTTGAAAGCATCAAAATCTTGGATACCTTAAATGCTCGCTTTTGATTTAGACCAACTTTTGATTGTTTCCTGAACGTTTATGCAAACCATGGGTGCGTTGGCATCAAAACGTACTCTCTATCAACCGAATATTTAATTTTAATTCGCAGTGTTCTTGATTTGTTTTAAACTTGGTCCTTCGAAAACAATGTTCTTTGGTCGAGTTTTTCATGGCTCGAAAATTTCATCCTCTTGGGTGAACCATGATTGCATGGCACATTCATCAAATTTTCGTACGAAGAAGATTCTTTCCATGTAAATAGAACGATGCACTTGCGTTTACTGTTCGTGGGTTCGCTGAGGCTGGTGCGGGCGTCCGCTGCAGCTGATAGTGCGGGTTGCATTGCACAACAAATCGGCCACTTGCCGCGACCAGTTCATTGTGAGCTGTGGTGTGACTAGTGACATGATGTCATCCAGTGCAAAGAATATATAAGGTACAAATATTCAGAAAGTATCAGGAAAAGGCTACCTATCATATCTAGTCACTGAATACATGTAATTATGACTGTGTGATGTGTTTTGCTATTTGCAGATGCGTAGTAGAAGGTTACAATATTGCAATATGGTCAATGCAAGAACATTCCATTTCAGACACTTAGTTCCTCCAAACGATCAGTTCCGACTCCGAGGTCACAGGGAATTTTTAAGACCATGCTACAAATTTTGTTCCGCCTTCTTGATGGAATTTGGTCTTGAATCCTAAGTGTTTTCTATACTTCGATTAATAATTAATAAAAATTTGATTAAACTACATAATCAAATTTAAAATGTTTAATAGCTATTCCCGACCAGGGTGAATATTTTTCTTCAAATCTAAAAGACTGATTCTTAGAAAAATGTAACTCAGTACTTACTGCAGTGAGTGACAGAGAGCTCATTTTCTCGTCGACGAAAACGCGAAGTCACGGACGAACAGACAGACGGACGGATATGCCGAGCACAATAGCACTTTTTTCCATAAATGAGAAAATGCGCTAAAAATCCTTGAAGAATAATATTTATTAACTAAAAATTTATTAGAATGTGAGGTGTTTGCGTTGATCTGATTTTTTCAGCCATATTCAACGTGACCTTGCTTAACATCATATCACAAACGTTACTGCAAACCTAAAATCCCGTTAACGAAAACGTTGTTCTGCGAACGCTGTTTCAATTTCACGTCGAGCCCTAAAATCTCAGGTTTGTGCTAAACAATCCACCGCTTATCATTTTTCTAGTTATATGTGTTCGCACTCGTGACTCATGATAGTTTTATTACCCTTACTTCATTTATTTTCATGTTAAACTGACGTGAACAGCAGAGTGCCCTTCGGCGAATCAGGTCGTGCCGCCATGGCAGCTTGGCGCGTCTTCTGTGTGATACTCGGCCTGGTGGTGGGCAGTGGCAACGCTGGGGCGACAGGTGGGTGCTGGGGCTGTTGATGAGCAGTGGCAGGTGGGTGCTGGGGCTGTTGATGAGCAGTGGCACCGCTTGGTGGCAGGTGGGTGCTGGGGCTGTTGATGAGCAGTGGCACCGCTTGGTGGCAGGTGGGTGCTGTTGCAGATGTTGTGACGCAGATTGTGCAACAGGTATTGTGAGGCTGAGTGTGCAGCCAGTGTTGTGACATGCAGTGTGCTATATAACTCAGAATATGACGATAAGCGCAGAGCAGAGTGACAATATCACAATATGCATAATCTTTGTCAAAATCTAAATATTAATCTTTACATTTTATACAGGGTCCGCCATATTCATGGCAACGGATGTTTGCTATATAAAATAATTGGTATCTAGGAGGCTTTTCTTTCCTAATTAAGCTTGATATCATCTATTAATTCGTCTATTTTATATTGCAGAAGTCTAAGATGTCTAAATTTACTATTACTTATGGCAGTTGATAGAAATGCAATTGTAACCCTTCATGAAAAGGGCGAGAGTAATTCAGTTATTGCAAAAAAGCTCAAAATTCGTCGTGAAACTATGGGGAAGGTGGTAAAAAAATTCAAGGAAACTGGTGAAACATGCAATCGACCTGGTCAAGGAAGGAAACGAAGTTTCCGAACAAAACAATTGATCAAAAACACGAGGGAGAAGTTGAGGAGAAACCCTCGTCGCTCAGCTGCAGAATTGGCTGCAGAAGCATGAGTCAGTCAGACATCAATGCGTAGTCCTCAAAGATGACCTCAAAACCTCCCCTTGCAAGATGCAAACAAGGCATGAACCAACAGACCGTCATGAACGAATGAGGCTCGAAAGATGCCAGGATATTCTGGATCTCATTGAGGATGGCACACTGCCCAACTTGGTGTTCAGTGACGAGAAAAAATTGGACATTGAACAAAGCGTTAACCGTAAAAATGATAGAGTTTGGAGTCGGGATGGATCTGTGGCAACCAGAACAACAACATGACGTCAAACTCCCATGTCCGTGATGGTTTGGGACGCGGTAACCGCCACTAGGAGGTCTCCACTCGTTTTTGTCCCCTCAGGAGTGAAATTGAACAGTCAACGATATATACATTTCAGACATTTTGGAATCTGTGTTGTTACCTTGGGCCCGTAAACACTTCAACGGCTCATGGAGTTTTCAACAAGACTCTGCCCCATCACATGGCTCAAACATGACCCAAAACTGGATTCAGGGTCACATTCCAGCATTCATTAGCATAAATGAATGGCCCTCAAGAAGCCCTGATTTGAATCCTCTCGACTTTTCTGACTGGGTTATTTTAGAGAGTAGGGTCTGCAGAACACCTCATGATTCTTTGGATAGTTTGAAGTCTAAATTGACACGAGAATGGGACTTGATCCCTCAAGAAATGCTGCGTGTCTCCTGTGAAGCTTTCCTGCGTAGATTGGGAGCCGTCATTAAAAATAAGGGTGGTCATATTGAATAAATATATCTGAGAATTGTTTAGGTAATTCTTGGCTACTAGCTCATCCAATAAAACAACAATGCACCTGTTTGTTTCACTGAGAAATAACAAAAAACATGCGTTGCCATAAATATGGCAGACCCTGTATAGACAATAGGACATTGTTTGGATGCTGTAAGACTACAAAAGTGCGGGTGAGGTAAGTATCTCTAACCAGAGATTGTATGAGCCCTCGACTCGCAGTGGTTCGGGCGGATGGGAACCTGGGTCCGGAGTGCGTGTTTGCGGACGGTGCGGTTGGCCGCTGCGAAGAGCTGAATGCCTGTATGAGGACGGGGGGCGTGGCCCGACACAACGGAGCCGTGACCTTATGCAAGACTTCCTCTGCCGCGGCCGTGCACGTCTGCTGCCGGAGGCCCGAGATCATCGCCATGCAAAGTGAGGATCTCTCACAGCAATGATGAATGATTTAAATGATAAATTTTTCATCCTAAAATAAATTCCTCATCCTTATATTATTCATTCTGCAGTCATTGTCGAGAACTTTCCATGAGCTTGCTTCAAAGCGCTCATGAAAAACATGAGTTTAAATTTTTATTATGATGAGGTCTCAATGAAACTAGGGCGTGTGTCTACGTAGTTAACTTGGGAATCGCGTGATTTAAACTCAATGTATGCTTTCCAAATTTGTCGGAAAAGGCATGTGAGTTATTTATCATGTGAGTTAAAAAGTATAATCCATATTTTATTATTATGAACGCCTTACATATGGATAAATGTTGAAGTAACAAAATGTAATGTTTTTTAGCTTTCTTGGAATTTTCTTAGGTTTTAAAATTCTTGGTTAACTCGCGATTCAAGCAAATTTATATAATTTATGTCGGTTTATTTAATATTAGTATAATAACATTTGTATGCTGGCAGTGTGCTCAAAGTGGACGCAATACTGGAGTACCGCCGCCTCACAGGAATTAAACGTCTCGTGCATCACTTCACGGCCTCTCATACACGGCGGGCAGGAGGCCTTGCTGGGGGAGTTCCCTCACATTGTGAGTCATGTAGAAAGTTGTGGTGGCTACACATTCCATACTTAAGAATATTTATAGACTGTTGGAATCCGAGTTTAGTGTTCATCGAGCATTTTTGGGACCTCTTGTCGACTTTTGGAACCCGAGCGTCGTGTAATTGGGATCTCTTGTTGACTATTGGGACCCGACTGTTGTGTTCTTCATCGTATATACATGGGACCTCGTGTCAACTGTCGGGATCCGAGTGTAATGTTCTTCATCGCGTATACTTCGGACCTCTTGTCGATTGTTGGGATCAGAGTGTAGTGTTCTTCGTCGTGTATACTTGGGACCTCTTGTCGACTGTTGGGAACCGAGTGTAGTGTTCTTCGTAGTTTATACTTGGGACCTCTTGTAGACTGTTGGGAACCGAGTTTAGTGTTCTTCGTTGTGTATACTTGGGACCTCTTGTCGACTGTTGGGATCTGAATGTAGTGTTCTTCGTCGGGTATACTTCGGACCTCTTGTCGACTGTTGGGACCTGAGTGTAGTGTTCTTCGTAGTGTAAACTTGGGACCTCTTGTCGACTGTTGGGATCTGAGTGTAGTGTTGTTCGTCGTGTAAAGTTGGGATCTATTGTCTACTCCTATAGGACCAGAGTGTAGTGTACTTCATCGTGGTATAGATGCGGAAAGGTAATTGTTAAGGCTTCCAAGAAATTTATAGACATTTAAGCAGAATCTGCAAAAATAGCAGTGTTTAAATTGCTCTTCGTTTCTCGGTTGGTGAAATTGGCAATGAGAAAGTATTCTTTAGTCTCTCTCCACAGAGTCTATATGTGTTTCATCATGCAAAATCTCCAATCCACAGGTATTTGTAACTACAACACAGTACACTACGGACTGTAGCAAGATGTAGACATACATGACTCGTTTTCATCGGTCCGTTCGTTAGCAACTGAATTAGTGACTGAATTAGTACTGTTGGTGTGCCACAGGTGTCGGTGGGCTGGTGGGTGGAGGGAGAACCGGATTGGAATTGCGGTGGGTCGCTCATCACGCCCTTCTTCGTGCTCACTGCCGCTCACTGCATCAGGTGAGTGGCAGTTATTGCTGACGAGTCCTCACTGCCGCATCGCTGACCCAGGATTGTGCCTTAAAGTGGACATAAGCATATATTATTTGAATTTTATAATTCATTCAGATTTAATCGCCAACAACCGGCTTGCATATATAGGTACTGCTCTGAACGCACGTTTTGCATGCGTGACCAACAATTCGAATAATCTTATATCTGATAATTTCCTTCAGTCACTTTGAATGGAACAAATTATGCAATAAAACATATGCTTGCAATTGAAAATAATGCCAAAACCTATCTCTAAGTATGCGACTAGCTCTACTAACATCGACGTTATGCTTGGATGCATTCAATAGTTCTATTTCTTTGTTTTTACGAAAAATACTACACAAGAATTTTTTTTTCGGTAATATTCGGAATTAATAGCCTGGCACTCGATTGTTTCAATAAAACGAAGTCGCAATTAACCTACGGCCATAAAATTTATACGAGTTTACTCGGCAATCCTTAACTGACTGCTGCGTTCAGCCGCAACCTCACGATGGTGGTGAAGCTGGGGGAGCACGACCGCTCAGCGCATGATCGGGGAGTGCTACCGCGCCTCAATCTGGGACTGCCACCGGGGCTCGCGGGGGAAGAAATCATCAAAGAGCGATTCACTGAATCGGTGCCTATCGAACAAGAGATTAACGTGAGTCATCATTGCCTACCATTATAAATTCAAGGTCATTCTTTTCATTAATCAGGCTAATCTGTTATGTTGCTTAAAAATGTTGCTTAAATCTGTTATGTTGCCACGCCAATGTACGCGTCTGTGACGTGCGATTCCTACTGATATAAGCCTTGAACACCCAATTTCAGGAACTTCAGCTATCTTCTAACTCTTATTTGAGATTCTAAAGAAAAAGCATAGCATTACCATACAGAAATAATTCATTTACTTCGGCGCTGGCTTGCAAAGGGGGCCAATCGCCTGAAATTCCACCCATGATACCATAACTGAAGGCAAAAAAGTGGTTCATAGTTTGAATTTTGAAGCTTTATGGCAGTGTCTGGCAATGCTTGGAAGCCTGCAATTATGATCCAAGCAAATTTTAACGTATAACTGTTCTCAATATTTCTTACGAACAATGAGCATTTTATGTTTGGTTTGCCATTATGCGGCCAACACTGTGTATCGAATGGCATTTTGCTAGGATAAAATGAGTTATCTGTACATTTTACTTTTCTCAGTAAGTAGCAGTATTTTTATTCGGATTCGTCCAATGATCCTGGCTAAACCATCAGGATCTTTGCCAACAATGTATGCAGTATAAATAGAGAGCCTATCGCAATGTCTAAACAGCTTAACAGGTTACCGACCACTTACTCACAATCTCATTTTGAATCTTGACCAGCAAAATTTACCAATTGCCCCCGAATAAAACCTGGTCATTTACCAACAATTTTATTTAGAATCTTGACCCTCAAAAATTCGAGCTCTGTCTTTCGATAAAAAACCTAAGCATTTGCCCACAATCTTACTCTGAAACTTGACCATCAAAATCATGCATTATTACCATTTACCCCGATTGGCCGAGCACTTTTTAACCGAGAACTCGGGGCTTAACCTAGAGCGGCTGTCGGAAAAATACTTCTGTGGGATGTATAATTGAACTTTTTTAAAAATTTCCAGAACTGGGATGCTCATCTTTATTAATGAACACAAAGCTATACGGTACTTAATACTTTTCATTACACAGTTCTTGAAACTCGGCAAAGGGCATATCTCAAGCGATGCAATCACTATGAATATTCTTCATATCGATGAAAGGTAACTCGAATAGAATGAATAAATTTGAATTTGTTCTAATGGTTTGTCTTGGTAATATGTGATAGTTTTGGGATAAATAAATTGAACTACAGTTATTATATATTCCACTGGTGAAAAAACTATCAGCAGGATTTTGATTCTTTTCCGTAGCAATATAAAAAATGAACAAATTCTTCTTCCTTGGATCTATATCACTGGGATCAGGTACAGAAATAGTATCTCAAAATATTCGACTGCACATTTTTGTTAATGCTTTTTAGGTAGGTTTTCGAGCTACTGATCAATATTGCCATTGCCGTCAGAAAATAAATCGATGATTTCATATTTATAATATCCCTTACCGAAAGCGTTCTTCAACAACTTATACTCGGGCTAATGAGTTGACTTGTTATACAGGAAAAGATTGTTGAAATCAATAAAGTTCTCCGATGGCAACTTCAGTAGCAATGACGTTCTTCCGCAGTTCGAGCTTCCTATTAGGAGGCACCTCAATCTTGGAGAAGGAAATACAAAATAGTTCTTCTGTTTGTTCTTATTATCGTCTTTCCACTTATAGAGCATTTTTAGAGTTTTATTTCTAAAATCCTTTTCGATGCTTGTTCTAATATATTCATTTGAATTATAATCTGATTTATTGCAGTGGAAAGATGACGAAATGTCATGGCGAATATTATCAACATCAATCCGCAGCTGATTAATATTCCCAGAATTGAACATCACCTCTCTTTGGACATCTGTCATTGCGTCTTCCATTTTTATTAGAAATTTCATATAGCTATTTTTCTCCTCACAGGCTGCCTCGAATGACAATAGCGTGTAAATGAATTACCCTCTATTACCTTTACTTTACTTCCATCATGTTGTCATCTGCCCGTGTTTTAACACCATCAATATACGCCTTTAATTCAATTTGAATTCCTGCTCATGAGGATAGTTTTTCATCAGTGATTTCAAGTAATTCATCTATTTTCGCAATTTCGATCTTACTTCAGTCATTTCTTGAGTTAATTTCACAGCAAGATTTTCCAATTTTGTTTTTACTCCAAGAATTTATTGAGTTACTTTTTTGTCAAGATCTGTCATTTCCTGAGTTACTTTTCCATCAAGAGTTTCTACTATTGATTTTACAGCAGGCATTTCTTTCTCGAGAAAGTTGATTTGCACCATGGCACCTTCCCTCACTACATCTATTTTTTATTGGCCATTTCTGAATCCTTTACATGAACATCTGAGACTTTTACGACCTCCTCATCAACATAACTCTTGCATAAGGCATCCTTATCCTCAATTGGATATGAGATATTTGCAAGTCTCCGATTATTCAGCTAAAAATTTTTTTCAGCTTCAAGGTACTGAAAGCCAATACCTGGAGGACCACTTAGATGTGATATGGGTGTACTATTAATTCCGGTTCNCCATTTAAATATTTTTTTTATCAGTGTATGAAGGCAGGAAAATGGTACCTACTTTGCTTAGTACAAAATTTTGAACTTCAAAACTGGCAAAAAGTCTATGGTTCTGACCAAGGACTACTACACACATTGTAATACTATTGTATGAAACAATTATGGGCATATCATTTGTTGATGCCACTAAAACACCAGCATTTTCATAGTGTAGGCGATCGCCTCTGCTAGCAGAGGCTGGAAATAGGCTATGCATGTCCTGTGTGTAGTAGTCCTTGGTACGCACTTTTTCAGTGCGTACTATAAAATATATCATGCTCTCTAGTCTCTATACAAGCTCTATTCAATGAATTAACTCCCTTATAACCCCAGGCAACAGAAGGAGTAGGGATCTGTTCCCGCCAGGGCAACAGAAGCAGTAGGTATGCTTATCATTGAAAGAACCGTTGGGAACTTGCTCAGATTGGATGCTGAAGGGTAATTTTAAGTACATTTCTGGCAGTGGTAATTTCCTTGGGAGCGCTGCCGTAGCCCAAAAATTTGACTCTTAAATCAGCCCAAAAGCCAATGCCAACCCTCTACATGCAATAGAAATAGTCAGTCTAATTAGTGAGTGAGACGAACCGCTGCTCTCCGGCTGCCGCAGCGCGATCCACCCAAATGACAGCAACCTACCCCACGCTAATGGAGTACTGTCTTCACTTATCGCCGCCTCCAGCAGTTTCTGCAGAGCATCTGCTGCGCAGACCACAGCTCCCCGGGGCACCCTCTTCAGTGCTCTATCATTGGCACAACACCGAGAAACATACCCCAAGAAGTCGAAATCTACGGGTCTTTACTTTACTTCCATCATGTTGTCATCTGCCCGTGTTTTAACACCATCAATATACGCCTTTAATTCAACTTGAATTCCTGCTCATGAGGATAGTTTTTCATTAGTGATTTCAAGTAATTCATCTATTTTTCGCAATTTCGATCTTACTTCAGTCATTTCTTGAGTTAATTTCACAGCAAGATTTTCCAATTTTGTTTTTACTTCAATAATTTCTTGAGTTACTTTTTGTCAAGATCTGTCATATCCTGAGTTACTTTTCCATCAAGAGTTTCTACTATTGATTTTACAGCAGACATTTCTTTCTCGAGAAAGTTGATTTGCACCATGGCACCTTCCCTCACTACATCTATTTTTTATTGGCCATTTCTGAATCCTTTACATGAACATCTGAGACTTTTACGACCTCCTCATCAACATAACTCTTGCATAAGGCATCCTTATCCTCAATTGGATATGAGATATTTGCAAGTCTCCGATTATTCAGCTAAAAATTTTTTTCAGCTTCAAGATACTGAAAGCCAATACCTGGAGGACCTCTTAGATGTGATATGGGTGTACTATTAATTCCGGTTCCAAATAACGTTAAAACTAGTCGTTTTAATAAAGTAAAACTTCAAATGCCTAAAGGCTTTCCCGAACTCGTGAAGCTACAAGATTATTTATTTTATGGTACGCACTTTTTCAGTGCGTACTATAAAATATATCATGCTCTCTAGTCTCTATACAAGCTCTATCCAATGAATTAACTCCCTTATAACCCCAGGCAACAGAAGGAGTAGGGACAAGGATCGAGTAGGGTTCTGTTCCCGCCAGGGCATCAGAAGGAGTAGGTATGCTTATCATTGAAAGAACCGTTGGGAACTTGCTCAGATTTGATGTTGAAGGGTAATTCTAAGTACATTTCTGGCAGTGGTAATTTCCTTAACATGGTAATAAAAAAGACACTCCCAGTTTTTCTTTACGAAGAAATGCTTTCAGCTGGTTCAAATATTCATTATTTTTGGTTGATGGCAGCTCAGGATAGCTTATTAATGTCTTTTATTGTAGACTATCATTTTTATTCGATTATTTTATAAAGACTTCTATCACCTTGCATTACAGTGGATTAATTCTAGCGTATTAACCCCGTCTGCTAATATATGTCTTATATCATCGTCACCATTCAGTGCAATTTGAACCGATTCAGTGCCATTTCGAACCGATGGCCTACCGATGTAGGCCATCGGTTCGAATGTCATAGCAGAGCGAGTCTGTATCCAGAGGTGGGCAGTAGCGAGCTACATGTAGGGGCCGCTACATTTTCAGTAGCGGTAGCGGTAGCGGTGCTACATTTAAGCAATTGCAGCGGTAGCGGTAGCGCCCGCGACATATTTAAGTACCGATACCAGGTTTTGCCGCTACAGCGCTACCGCTACATTTATAGATAAAGCCTTTAGATTTTACTTAATGGTATTAAATATTGTTTAAAAAACAGCATGATACATACATAACAAAAATTATAGAATAAAACTGTACGAAAGATTTCGGTGTAATGTTGTCAACCTCAGCTTGTTACTAGTGTCACCGGCCAGAGATACTAGAAGTCAATCTGAACGTTAGGCTTGTAATTCACTATCAGGATCGAATGCTCACCGCTCATAGGCCAGGACAATATATGAATAATTTCCAGTCAACTGTGTTCATTCATCTAAATTCTAACCTACAATGCCGTTCAACTCTTCCAGTCATAGTTAAAGCCGGTTCAGTGGCCATGGAATAATCACGACAAAGCATACTTAAAATAGTTTATTGATTCACTTTGCAGTAATCAGTAAAACATGGTAAAGGGAAAGCACAAATTCCGACTAAAATGACTATTATAAGAGACGTTCAATTCTATTCACTATTGCACAGCATTACTACACGTAGTTTAGGTTACATTAATTCGCATAGGCGATCGATAGCAGGTAAGCCTGGTTATAGTCGGCTCACTAAATCCTCACGGCACAGCCACAATTCCAGCGTTAAGCAAAGAATGCTGAGAGTTAACAGAGCTGAGCGGGTTCAGGTATGAACCTCACTGTAGGGCTGGCAGGACACGACCAACTACCTGACTCACAGCCGCTCAGACCTGACCTCGTACTACGTCGTTCCAACGGCTGCAAGGTCTGACTCACATGTTACAGACACAGCTTCGCCAGACGTAATAGAATAATTTCGCCAGAATGAACAGAAATGCTTATGAGAACAAATGATCGCATCAATCGAATAATGAATATTAGTGAACGATGTTCATCGTTCACACTGGTGTCAACATGTTAGTTGTTAGTACAGAGGTGGGCAGTAGAGCGCTACATGTAGCGGCCGCTACATTTTCAGTAGCGGTAGCAGTAGCGGCAATACATTTAAGCAATTGTAGCTGTAGCGCCTGCTACATTTAGAGCATGTAGCGGTAGCGGTAGCGGCCGCTACATTTCAAAGTAGCGCTGAATAAAGTAGGTAATATTGAACATGGGTAATATTGATTACGTATTATGCGTAGGTGTTAAGAATGTTAAGAATGCGGATAGAAGCGATGTAGCAAGTGTGTAAGGCGCGGTTGTTTCGAGACCGTGGGAACAAGTTAGTTTACATCGAAAGTTGGCGAGCTCAGCGCGAGGGACATTCCAGTCGAGGAATGTGGCGTCACTTCGAGGGTATAGGCTTAACTGTGGGCGACACTAGCGTATATAAGGACCTTAAAATTCGCGCCAAGGGTCTGTTCAACGTAGGTGACCGTCACGCAAGAACGGTCTGCTGCCAGCGGACTTTGCAACGGCCGCGGCCGTGAGGCCGGAGGCTTCGCAGTTTTTCGAACATTGAAACCTGCAAGAAATCTAGACTCATCGAGGCAGCGACGATTTCTGTAAGCACGTCTAAAATCTACAAAGTACGATCGACATCAACGGTACGGCTGCTGTTCGGCCGTGAGGCAATGCGAGAGGCCAGGAGACGTTCGACAATTATAATGTCGGCAATGGAAAGACTCAAGTTTTCAAGCACCGAGCTCTACACCAGGAATTATCCGGTCACTATTCGCATTAGAAGAAGCGGTACGGTCACAGTCATCTTCAACCGCCGTAGCACCGCATTGAGCCCGAAGTAACATCATCGACGATGAAGACTACGCCACTATTCTGAAGTACGGTCGTTGTGAAACAACCTACGGCCAGACTGACCGTGTTGCATCAATATCAGCAAGACACGACGGTTACGAAGAACAGCGATCGCGAGGACGCGCGGCTACAGCGGCAGTACGACCACTTTGAATAAGGCTGCAAACGCGCGGCTACAGCTGCGGTACGGTCGCTGAATCTACGGCCGCAAACGTGTGCGCAAGTTACGGTTGTTTACAACAGTAGTACGGCTCATCGGGACTGCAATGCATCAACATTTTCCGGTAAAATTAGATGATTTTAATGATGTAAACTGACTTTTTGATTTTGGACTTTTGATTGTGTTCAGATTACATTTTTTCAAGTACTAGAGATTTTTGTTAACGTAGGATGTGAACTTGAATTTTTCAATTTAATATGAAATGTATAGGTGTTTCATTACAACCCTCTCTTTGTACTATTTTTGCCGTAACCTTTTCAAAAGAGAACCTTTTCATACGTGCCTATCAAGCGCCACTCGGCGTCAACCTGGCAAAACGATAAGTAATGAATAACTTGAACCTGAACGTAACGTAAAATTGGTGGAATAATCACTCCGAGTGTCCAACTTTAAAATATGACATGATAGAAACCACCTACTTTTGATTTTTATTTTCTTAATCTAATCAGCGCTGCCCAGCTCGTCTGTATCAGTGAACTGAAGCTTTGCTCCATCGCCATATTTTTCTATAATGAAGTTGTAATGAAAGTCATACATCAATGTCTTGTTTATATCTACAGTATGCTTATCCCTACATAGATAGGTTTATCTAACTTTAGCTTTTGTTTTTGCATATGACATGCTATCAGGTTTTCCGAGAATATTTTGAATCTTTTGAAGTTGGGTTTATTAACTAATCTTATCAATTCTTGTTTAGTCTTCACCAAATTAACTTCAACTCTATTTCTATCGTTCTCCATCGTTTTGTCGAATACTGAATTATTCATTAACTCGAAAAATCTTTATCAAAATCAGATATCGCTTGTTCTCGCTTTTTTATTTTCAGATCTTTGTACGGCTTCATCAATGGACTTACATCGAATTCTAATTTTCTATGAATTTTCTCTAGTTTCAATCCTAGTTTCTCATACAGCTTCAAATTACTGTAATGGATTACATATTTTTCACACTTGCCAAGATAAGGTACTAACTTATGAACATCCCCTATTTTAATATTTTCAGGAGCTAGAGGCAAATCATTATGATTGTCATGTAAGTCTGTTGGATAACTGAAGTCAACTTCGAGAATATAGCTTTTATTATCTTTGAATGGTTCATTTTCTTTCAATCATCTAAAGTTTCCTGATGATAGGCTCTGTGACGTTGCCCAAACATACAAATTATTTGCGACAATGTATGATAGATAATTACCCGGTTTTTGAGGATTATAACTTTCAGGAATATATTCGTTATTTGCTTTATCATATCTTGTAGAATCACTGAAACACCACCTCTAACTCCTGAGTAAGAATTAGGTTTTTCACTTAAGGTTTTTACAGTGGGGGGAAATAAATATTCGTACACTTGAAAAATCGTATTTTAATGTATGTAAGTACACAAACTTAACAGG
>NW_025946237.1:0-568 GCF_000764305.2 Hyalella azteca | reverse complement strand
AAGGTAAAACACGGAAAATTTCATCATCGTTTCGCTTTTTATCTAGAAATTTGATTCAGAGCGAAAAGCCTTCCAGAAATGATTAAAGAGGCTTTTGAAAACTTTTACATTTTATAGGTTCATTTAATTTGTTGAAATATTATTTACCGTATCGAAGTAAATGTCTCGTAAATTTTTAGTATTTCCTCCATCGTCAAAAAAATTCGAATATTTTCTGAAAGTCATTCAAATAAAATATTTTAGAAATCTGTAGAATATAGAAATCTGAAAAATTCTAATGTATACATTTTCAGAAAATTCTGTCAGGAAATTACTTGGGATTAGCCGAAATAATTAAAATTAGGAAACTTTTGGCTAAACAGGCGGCAAACAAAAAATTGTTTTTTTTTTCTCATGGAAAAAAGCAAAAGTGATTAAAAAACAGTTGTATTTATCTCAATAAAAATACAAATTTTATTTTAGTTGACATAAATTCATTCATTTCATAAACAATCTCCGTCCGTCGAACTAGGACATTTTAATTTTTTGTCATGCAATTAGATGGTATTACTTTTTGATGACATGTTAA
>NW_025946236.1:0-732 GCF_000764305.2 Hyalella azteca | reverse complement strand
AATGTATTGAGCATTGTTGATCACAAATAATATAACGAAATTGTTTGCCGTAATTCATCACAGGATAAAATTTATACTTGACTAAAGTAGTCAAAGATTCTGAAATAAATTGTTATCTATTTTTTATTGAACGCAGGTTTATTTTTTTTGTTGTCGTGCTGTCTTAATAAGAGGACTTACATCAACTAAAATAATTTTAGGTTCTTACATCAACTAAAGTACATAAATTTTTTCCAATCCTCTAAAAGCACTAGTACGCCAATGTGGTTAGTAATCACTGGTGGAGCTGGCGCAGCCTGATACGTTCAACACGACCACGAAGTACAGGAAGACGTGAACGAAGCATGAATATTCTTGGTCTGATTTCTCACATGAGAATAATGGGCTAAATTCATTCAATTTCCTGAATGGCGTCGCTTGAAAGCGTTGAATATCGTCGAGATATTGATGAATGATCATAACATAATTTCTTGGAAAATATAAAATATTGTAACGTAGTTTCTGAGAATGAGTAAACAGCTGAGACCGAAACTATGTAAAATCGCAAAATCCAAAATGCGCCAAAAATTGTGAAAAAATGCACTAAATTTATGGGGAAGATGAAACTAAGAGTCGAAACAGTGCACCAGTTTATTGGAAGATAGAGTTCTTTGGCAAGTTCCAAGGTCCCTGACTCAGACTCCGCTCCAGGCACCCTCCACCTTTAGCGCCACTTCACGTCTGTAGAAATAA
>NW_025946235.1:0-418 GCF_000764305.2 Hyalella azteca | reverse complement strand
TTGATATTTCCGTTAGGAAAATAATGGAAAGGGCTATTATCCATATAACGAATTAAAATATAAACTGCTTTACCATATACTGCGTGAAAGAACTAATACTAAAAAATCTACTGTATGACCAGATATAGCTGCATAATACATAACTCTTCCGAGTTTGAAGCAAATTCATTCAAATGACGCCAAGCTTTGGTGTGGCCGAGTGTTCAAGGGGTAGATAGCTAGAGGTCAGCATAGCGCAAGTCCACAGTGCGACTCATATACCTTCTCGAGCGTAACGCAGCCGGGCATCTTCACGGCTTTTGACACAAAGCGCCCACCACAAGAGCGCCGTTCAGTCACAGGCACTGCTTCACAGCGCCGGAGCACAACTGGCCGGAGCGCAACAGGCCTTACTGCAACAGGCTACTCCTAACGTAAC
>NW_025946234.1:0-790 GCF_000764305.2 Hyalella azteca | reverse complement strand
TCCTTTAATCCGGTACCGCACTCCTTTAATCCGGTACCGCACTTTTTTAGTTCATCCTTCACATGATGGATGAAGCAAGGATGTAAACTCATCCTTTATCATGATGATGTTGTACTTACTTCCATCCAAAAAGTGCCAAAAGTACATCGATATTTGTACAAATTCTCTCTCATGTCTTTGAGTGTTAGTATTTAGATCTAGCCAGATTTATATCATTTATTATATGGTACATAAGACCATATATATTATATGGTCAGCATTTAGCAGACCATATAATAAATCAAGTTTATTATTAAATATTCATTAAAGTTTATATGTTCTAGCCGACTAAGACGACTACGAAGCAGTTTTGATTCGGCTAGAAAGTTGTGTTTCAGTTTTGTTTCAGTTTTGTTTCAGTTTTGTTTATAAAATATATCGCTTCTATTGAATGCCGGCGACTTAAGTGATGTGGCGAGATTATCGGAATTAATGTTTAGTTATCTTGGCTAGAATTTGACTGACGATATTTCAAGCTAATTGCTAAATAGCCAAAACCTGCGTTATTTAAGCTCACCCTAACAAAATTTAGAGTCGCACCAGCTTCTGGTAATCCAAATCAGAAGCTGCCGCGTCTGTAAATTTTCACTGGGCAAAACTTTAGAGAAAATATTGCCGTTTTTAAGTAAATATGCAATATATTTTTAATTTTAATATTTTAAGGGGAGCGTCTACCCTAAAATTGAAAATTTTCACTTATTCGGTTTTTATACTCATTTTAAAGCTGACATTCTGCCCTATCCAACGGTAC
>NW_025946233.1:437148-438002 GCF_000764305.2 Hyalella azteca | reverse complement strand
GGGTCATGGAGGTCACGAGGGTTATGGAGGTCACGAGGGTCATGGAGGTCACGGGGCCATGGAGGTCACGAGGGTCATGGAGGTCACGAGGGTCATGGAGGTCAAAAACACTTGCGTGTGTTGCAGGCAAGGGGCGCTACGGCGTGTGCCTGAACTTCTACCGCCCCGTGGAGAGGGCGGCGCCCCCGGGGCAGCGAGAGGGGCGGGGGGGCAAGGGAGGCCCCCACCACAAGAGGGAGTCCTGGCGCTCCAGCGCTGACAGGAGCTCCGACTCCGCCTTCAGCAGGTCACAACAGTGGGGGGGGGGGGAATGTGGTGGTGAATGTCGGATTGAATGTCAGTTATGATGACTATGGGGTGCATGAATGTGGGGGTGAATGTGGCTGTGAATGTGGCCGTTAATGTAGGAGTGAATGTGGCAGTGAATTCAGGTATGATGGCTATGAGGTGCATGAATGTGGATGTGAATCAATTAACTTAAATAATTAATTAAACTGTGTGGTGAATGTCAGGTTGCAGGATTAGTTGAAATGAAGGTTTAAGTCGTACGAGCCAACCTGCAAATTACGTAATGAAATTGAGTTAATTGACGTTGAAATTACGTTGATGTTTCGACGTCAATGTTGACGTTGTTGCCGCGATGTTGACGTTGTTGCCTGCGATGTTGACGTTGTTGCCTGCGATGTTGACGTTGTTGCCGCGATGTTGACGCTGTCTCTTATACACATCTAGATGTGTATAAGAGACAGCACGTGTACCTCCTGCACGTGTACCTCCTGCACGTGTACCTCCTGCACGTGTACCTCCTGCACGTGTACCTCCTGCACGTGTACCTCCGTCTCTTATACACATCT
>NW_025946233.1:435550-436893 GCF_000764305.2 Hyalella azteca | reverse complement strand
CCCCACAGCAGGTGAAGAGAGGGGGCTTAGGGGGGCGCTGGTGCCTCCCCCAGGAGGGTGGGGGCGTCCAGGCCCCACAGCAGGTGAAGAGAGGGGACTTAGGGGGGCGCTGGTGCCTCCCCCAGGAGGGTGGGGGCGTCCAGGCCCCACAGCAGGTGAAGAGAGGGGGCTTAGGGGGGCGCTGGTGCCTCCCCCAGGAGGGTGGGGGCGTCCAGGCCCCACAGCAGGTGAAGAGAGGGGACTTAGGGGGGCGCTAGTGCCTCCTGCTGCAACCCATCGTGTTGAATGAGCTCGTGACAGCGAAAAGGCAACGGAGGAAAAGATCTATTTTGTCAAAAGAATGGCTAGTCAATTGACAAAGACGAAGTCAATATGAATTTGTTAAATTTCATACGCAACGATAATCAAAACGAGTATCAAAACTATTAAAGGAATATTTATTTTTTTTAAAGTTCAGGTCTGCATTGGGAACTTTTTCTCGCGTAATTCGAATGAGATATTCCCATGCTTTATCTCTTTGTAATTTGTTCGAATATTCTGCGCTATGGACCTTCCACAAGCACGGCTAATTGCGGTACTCTTCAATAAACTTGCTTAGGAAGTCGGACTTATGAATAGCTTGGATAGTGCACACGTCCTGCTAGCTTGGCTTCTGCCTTGCAACTGAACTCGAGCCGAGCCCCAAAGCAAGCAATGAAAGTCCCACAGCAAACAGTGGAAGTCCCACAGCAAGCAGTGAAAGTCCCACAGCAAGCAGTGGAAGCCGTGGCTCGGCTCGCCTTTATTTAGCCCACCTTGGCTTGTTCGGTGCCATATTTGGGGGGTTTGAGGTTAGCCGAGTTAGACTCGCGAGTCGGACTCTATGGTGTATGGGGCCCTTCCCCTCCCCCAGGAGGGTGTAGGCAATGTTGTTGTTGTTATATATGAGGCATTAACCTAACAAGACCTCCTCTCCCCCCAGGGACGGGGTGTGGGGGGCCATGATGGGCCGCGCCCCCGACGGGCCCCCCAGCAGCGTGGTGCTGCACGACGTCCGTGAGATCGAGACGTGGATGCTGCGCCTCCTGTCCGCGCCCGTGCCCGTCCCTGGCAGGACCAGGCTCTCGGTACGTGCCCGTCTCCAACCGTTCCCTGACTGCTGCGTGCCCGTCCCCTGACTGCTGCGTGCCTGTCCCCGCCCTAGACTCCTGCGTCTCGAAATAATTTTCTCGAAATGAACCGGGACAGACGAAACGAGACGAGAAAATTCCGGGAAAAAAATAACGGGACAGAGGGTAAAATTTGTCCCGGAATAAACGTATGAACCGAGACAAGACTTCTGTCCCGGACTTTAAAACTTGTGT
>NW_025946233.1:339478-434609 GCF_000764305.2 Hyalella azteca | reverse complement strand
CGTCTCGGTATCGTCCCGGAATTCCAACGGAAGGCTGAAAATTGTCCCGGTTTTTATTGCGAACCGGGACAGAGCCTGTTGTCTCGTCTCGTCTCGTCTCGGATTAAAAAAAATACCAAACGCAGGAGTCTACCCCGCCCGTCCCCTAATTTTTCTCATATCCTACTCGTATTAAATACACTCATCAGTATTTAACAATACTGAAGTAAATAATATACACTGAGCAGCTCAAATAATCTTGTTATGAACCCCCGGCAGTTGGAGCTGCTGTCTCCCAGTCTACATCCTCCGCTGGGGTGCAGTCTCCCAGACCACACCCGCTTCTCCCTCGTAGACTTCCCCCTGCACCTTCCCCTCGAGCTGCTCGGCGTCGACGCCTGCCTCAGAGTCATCAACCTCATCGTGCTCGAGCAGAAGGTGGTGCATCAGCATCAGCTGTAATGTAGCTGTGCAATAAATGTTAGATAGCTGTACGCACCACTGACACGCCCCACTGACACGTGCCACTGCCACGCCCCTTGCCCCGCCCCTCCGCCCACTTACCTCGCCCCCTTGCCATGCCCACTTACCACGCCCCCTTGCCACGCCCCTGGCCAAGCCCCACTGCCACGTACCACGCCCTACACCCTCCGCCCCTTGCCCCGCCCCATGGCCACGCACCCCTAACCACCCACATCACGCGCAGGTGATCATGCAGTCACGCGACGTGAACGCGCTGTCCATGTGCGTGTTGGGGTTCGTGACGCTCATCTACCCCCTGGAGTACATGTTCCCCGTCATCCCCCTGCTCCCCACCTGCATGAGCTGCTCCGAGCAGCTGCTGCTCGCCCCAACCCCCTACATCATCGGCATCCCCGCGTCCTTCCTCCCCTGCAAGCGCAACTTCAAGTCAGTACCGACGCCTGCGCATTATTATTACTAATATACACTGATATTATTTGTAATATGATATTATATTACTGATATTATATGATGCAGAGGATATTATTATGAAATATTATGATGCAGATGATATTACATTACTGCTTTATACTGATATTGAAATAATATACTGATATTATTTACATGATTTCTTTCAATAAAAATATTATTTATATAATGTGTTTTAGGAATATTATATGGTTTTTAGGAATATTATTTTATATAATTATTATCTTGATAATTACATTCAGTCATTGGCTTTGTATTGGCCCTCTCTTATGAGCCTTTGGGTTGAACGCAACATCATGTGTATAATTAAGTACAATCGCTTACAAGCAAGTGTACTTAACAGTACAATTTAATACACACTTGAGTACAGTGAATGCAACTCACTGCTGAATGAATTCCAGCGTCTGTCCAATTACAGTGTGTTTGACGCACTTATAATTCCCCGCGTCTAGTTGACCTATTAATTATTGACTTATAGTGAATGTATTGACTCATTTACACAAATACTCATTACATGTACATTGTCTACTTGTTGGGGACCAGGACTGTACTGTACTCAATATTGTACAGATACACTCAATGTACATTGAGTGTACCAAAGTTTGTCCCAATTTTGACCCGCAGCCTGCCTGACGACGTGTGGCTCGTGGACTTGGACTGCAACCGCGTCCTGGAGCCTGCCGCCCACGACCCCATCCCCGACCCCCCCGAGCCTGAGGCATCCCTCCTGCGGGACCACCTCAAGCAGGTCCTCCCCACACCCTCATACCACCCCCCCTTCCCCACCCAAATCCCTCACCTCTCTCCCCCTCCCCTCGCCCTCTAACTCCCTATGTGTCCCTATCTTGTTGCCAATCACACTCAGAAAACTGACTGTGTGAAACTGTTGGTATTCACAATCTCATTGACCAAATAACGAAGTACTTTACGCCTGTGTGGGTCACCCTGACCCAGATTTTCATAAAGCTTGTTTGTGCTGTGCCCGCTCTCTGCTGTAGCAGAGCTGGCCTCTATTAGGACAACCTGACGCACGCATTTACCTACACTGCGATGGCTGGCGGACAGAAACATTAGTGTATCATTGTCCTACTTTATTGTCCTACTTAGCGTCATTGTCTATATTGTGACGCTACTTTAGAGCCACAGCTCGAGCAGAGAGCGCACGTAGCACAGATACTCCCTTCAGTAGGGCCCAATTAGATCAGGATGCAAGATATTGTTGCTATAGTGCGATATATTTCACTATAGCAATACCTATATCGCAATAGTGCAATGTAAAAGCTGTGTGCTGTACATACGTGCTGCAACACTGCTGTGTGCGTGCTATTGCTATACTAAGTATTTGTGTAGTGGCTCTGTATGTGCTATCTGTGTAGGGTATGCACTAGTGTGGCTGTGTGCGTTTTTTTGTACGTATTCTGCACAAATAAAGCTGTGTGCTGTACATGTACTACACAAGTAACGCTGTGTCTGTCTCCTCGCTGTCTCCACTTATGGACACACTCCACGCTCGCTGTCTCCACCGCATGCCGCATGTTCCCTCCTACACATACCGCAGCACTTTCTCATTGTGCAACATTAAATGTTTTCTACTCCGTATGTTCTGCATGTTTCATGTTGCCCCCCGACGTGCTTGCCGTTAACGCAAACCTCTATACAAATGTTATACTAAACAAACAAAATTCGAATGAGTCATCTTGCAATACAAAAAATACAAACAAGTTGTTATTATAACCATAATACAACAGAGCGCTGAGTTACACAGGCGACTGTGGGGCGCTCGCTTCCTCGACCTCACCCTCAGCTCGCGGGTGAGGTCCTCTCCATCCAATCCGCCCTCACCCGGTCCCCTCACGGCCTCACCTGGTCCCCCCCTCACCCGGTCCCCTCACCCGGTCCCCTCACCCGGTCCCCTCACTCGCCCTCTCCCTCACCCGCCCTCACCTGGTCCCCTCACCCGCCCTCACCCGGTCCCCTCACCCGGTCCCCTCATCCGTCGAACCATTCCTTTATTTTTCTAGACACATTTTCCAACTATGGTTTAGTCTCGTTGATTTATGATGACATTCCTGGATTTCTGCGGCAATGTTTACGTGATTACTTAATTTCACGCTAATTGATACGATATGACTCTAATTGATAATGTTGATATGATTATATGAACTACGTTTATCATAGATTAGTAACATCTCGTCTTGTCTGTAGTACATTAGTCATAGTGTCATGTCCATTCGCCTATTCTAATTGTACAAATCTTATTAACATTTTGTTGATTCTCGTCCTTCATGCATTTTTTCAATTAAATTTTTTTTTCTTCGTAAATTTTTCGAAGAAGTTCCTTCAGTCCTAACGATTTAGCTTGTATTTTATCTGTTATTTTTTAATATTAGTACCGACTTTTGCCTTCTGAGCAATAAAAAGTACTAAGCAGTTCTAACTCACAGTTCTCTGTTTTAGAGCGTCCTTTGTCGTGGCTCAGCGTCCATAAATATTTTTCATGAATTTGGAAGCAAAGAAAAATTTAATGATAATTTTTTGAGCTTCAAGTTTTTAGTAAATTCTCGATTTAAGCTAACTAATGATTTATATACTTAACGTCTTTGATAGTTGATTTTGCCTAGAAGTTTTCTGACACGTGCACTCAATCAAAATTTTGTAATTTTTGTGTCTTACTTGCATTTCATATCCCTCAACCTTTAATCGTTAATTGTTTCCCTCATATATTGTTAAAGTGATTATCCTGCATCTCCATTAGCAGCAAGTTGTCATCGCTGTGAGTTTATTCTAACCAATATGCAGCACATGCTTAGAACATTGAGAATGACATTTTTAAATTGCGAACATTGCGGAACATTGCGGCTATTATACAGAGAAAACGCCTTCCCTGATTGTGATGTAGGATGCGTTTCACTAACGTTTCATGTTGTTTATGTATCAATGTGAACCTAAAGTGAGGGCTCTTTTTCTTAACTTGCATGTCTGTGGCACCACTCCTCTTCCTACCGCTTGCCTCTTGACTTGGTCTCCTCTTGACTCGGCCATCTCTTGCCTCTTGACTCGACCTCCTCTTGAGTCTTGATTTCCACAGGCGCTGCACAAGATGGACGAGGTGTGTGACTTCTGTGACTTGCTTACCTCTTATGCTACCCTCACATTGCATGCTACCCTCACATTGCATGCTACCCTCATTTCCCGTGCATTATACCTTCACTTCCAGTGTATGCATTCTGTACTCACTTCCATTGCATACTACCCTCTCACGCCTAACTCCCTCGCTCTTACTTCAGTCCCCTAACTCCAGTTAAATATCTTCCTCTCATTCGTAAATTATACTCAAGTATTTCAAATATTTTGCCCACTTCCTTATCCATTTTCTTTATTTGATCAAATTCTCACCCTATGTTTAAAATACTTTCTTCCCTAAACTAATTAAGTTTCCTTAACTATTAGACTCTCACGCAGTCTAACTTCGTTCCCCTCAAGCCATTCATTCCCTCAAATCTCAGACATAATTTATCGTGCTGAATGAAGATGTTTCACCTTCAGCGGGTAGTTTAGTCAATAATTATCCCACTAAACAACTTGGCACCCGCAATGCCCACCAATTTTCCTTCTTCTTGTCGTTTCGTAATGCCGTCTTTGATCTGACCGCGTCAGGTGTTAATGTCGTTGTTGATGTTACGTAATTAAATAAATGAACGTAAAATGAAAACTAAATATAGTGAATTGAAAACAAATAAACGTAAATAGTATAAAATATAGCGAGGTTAATTAATGAAAATAGAATGGTTATTTTATTTAAGTGTTTGAATGATTTCAGGCCCTGGCGAGCATGACTGCCGTCCCTCATCCCCACCAGGCGCCCCCAAACCCCGTGGGGGTCTCCTCCGACCCCTTCGTCTACGGTGAGATCTGGCGTCGCATACGTGAAGTTCATCGTAGCTATGGGCCAGTAACCGTGAGTTTAGAGACTATTATCTCGCATGGACCACTAATAATTAACCCATTACTTTTACATCACGTCCTCACATCCCCTAAAGAATACTACCCCCCATCCCCTCTAACACACTTCTCAAACACCCGTTACCGAACACGGTCCACTCCCTCCCGCCCTCTTATAAACACGTATTCCTGACCCCTCAAACCCACCCCGCCCCCTCTTTAAGCCGTGTCCCTCACCTTCTCTAAGCCACGTCCCCCCGTCCCCAGGCAACGACGTGGACTCAGTGGACGTAGCGACGCGCGTGGCGATGGTTCGGTTCTTCAACTCGCAGAATTTGCTGGCGAACTTCACGGAGCACACGCGCACCCTACGCCTCTACCCGCGCCCTGTCGTCGCCTTCCAGATCAACTCCTTCCTGCGGTCCCGACCCAAGACCACGCCCTACCTCAGGAGTCTTGCTAGAACCCAGGTGGGTGCTGGGACTTCGCCCTACCTCAGGAGTCTTGCTAGGACCCAGGTGGGTGCTGGGACCACGCCCTACCTCAGGAGTCTTGCTAGGACCCAGGTGGGTGCTGGGACCACGCCCTACCTCAGGAGTCTTGCTAGGACCCAGGTGGGTGCAGGGACCACGCCCTACCTCAGGAGTCTTGCTAGGACCTATGTGGGTACAGGGACCACGCCCTACCTCAGGAGTTTTGCTAGGACCCAGGTGGGTGCTGGGACCACGCCCTACCTCAGGAGTCTTGCTAGGACCCAGGTGGGTGCAGGGACCATGCCCTACCTCAGGAGTCTTGCTAGGACCTATGTGGGTACAGGGACCACGCCCTATTCCAGGAGTCTTGCTAGGGCCCAGGTGAGTCCAGGGACCACGCCCGGTCTCAGCAGGATCGATCACAGATGCGGGTTAATTCAAGTACGATGACAGCGAAAGCTTTACATCCCTGAGGAACGTTTTTCTCCCTCACCCTCGTACCAGTCAACACTCACCCTAAAATAGTGAAAATAGTGGACCTCCTCATACCCTACCCCTCACGCGAGTTACCCTCACACAAGTTACCCTCACACGAGTTACCCTCACACGAGTTACCCTCACACAAGTTACCCTCACTCAAGCTACCCTTCCTGCAGGCGGTGGAGTTCCTGGCGGAGTGGTCGCTGACGCCCTCGAACATGACGTTCCTGAGGATCAACACGGGCGTGTGCGACCCTCGCCTCATCGGCGACAAGCCCAAGTGGTACTCGGAGGACCTCGATGTGGTCACCTTCAGGGTGTGGTCCGAGGGCAGCTCCTTGGGCACCACACTCAAGACGGCCACTGCGGCCCAAAACTTACCCACAGGCGAGTAGCATTTGCGACACTAGTTTGTCGTCTGTACCTGCAGGCGAGTCTTGTTGGTGACACTTGTTTGTCGCCTGTTACCCCGTCTGTTGCAAATATCAGTTCTATAGCGCCGCCTGATCGGCTGAGCGGTGTTGTTTGTGATCAACATTTAGTCAGGAAATACAAATGATGTAAAGTAGTATGAGGAATGATAATATGATGAATGTGAATTATAAATTGATAATTGTTTGCCTTACAACGTTCGTTTTGACAATTTCTATCTAACGGACGATCAATGCATACATAATTTCTTTAGCCATGACTTCGACGCAACTTGGATGAGTCGAAGTCAAGACGGAAGTCTGCATAATAACTAATGCTAACTGATAAGTATGATAAATAATAACTAATTAAAATAAATAATTAATAATGCGATACACAAATAATTAAATATGTCCTCCTGACGCAGACGAGAGCGGCAGCGACTCGGAGGACAGCGACGGCAGCTCCAGTAGCAGCCGCTCTTCCCTCAGCGACTTCGTGTCCGCCACCCTGTCCATCGGTGGGTGTTGTGTCCGCCACCCTGTCCATCGGTGGGTGTTGTCAGAGCTGATTATATTAAGCTCTACCTGAGGATCGGGTTCGTTGACTAAGGTAGTGAGGGATAAGTAGGATACATCTGTGCAGATAATGTATCTTGTGTACGGGGTGGTAATACATTTGTACGATACAAAGGAATAAGCTACGGTGTCGACCGTAAGGTAGGAGAACTCTAGCGACACGCTACATCGCCGAGCGCTTATCAACTTCTTCGAAAGCTTTACTTAAGATTAGTAGGGGTAGCCCTTATATAGGCTCCCCTTCCGCCCACTACTAAGGTCTTGATCACGTGTCTTTGTGACACATATGCTGTATGACAAGGTCTCAGTGACACCGTGGACTCAATAGCTAACTAGTTCTGCTGGTAAACACATGAGGACTTGTTTCCACAACCTACTCTCGGACATTGTGTCCGCCACCGTGTCCACCGGTGGCCACTACAGGTCATGTCCCGCGTGCAGGTCAGCAGGCTCGGGCAGACTGCTGCAGGCTGTCGTCGGGGCTGGACCCAGCGGCGGTCTTCCACCCTCCCTCCGCCCTCCACATCCCCGCCGCCGCCGGTGAGGAGTGGCGGCCTCCCCGCCAGCTGGGGAACATCCGTTATAGTTATGAATATTAGATTAGCCTTATAGTTATATAGTTATAGTTTTTAATATTAGTGTTTTTATCACAACATTAACGTTAGCGGTACACTGCTGACACTGATGACGTGTGTGTGCAGCGCCGAGTCACCGTGGGTCAATGTCCACGTCGTCGTCGCGCTCGTCCTTGTCGTCGTCAGGAGAGCAGCAGCAGAAGGGGAGGGATGGAGGGGAGGAGGAGGAGGAGGTGGGGGAGGGGGTGATGAGTCTGGCTGAGGTGGACTCCCTCCTCCCCCTGAACGTGCCCTCCTCTCCCCCCCTGCTGCGCTCCCTCCCCCTCAGGACACAAGCTCTGGTCAGTGTGCGTCAAATTATCCAAATATAACAATTTTATAGAAAATAGACCACATTTTCTGCATGTAGTAGAGATATGCTTATTTGTTTGGCTAAAATGTGTCAGGATGACCCATGGAAGAGCAATTGATTGCATCGCCATATGTATTCACGCAGACCTATTTATTTGAGTGTATCGTGAACTTTGTGTTGCTATACGGTGACGTGTATCACGTCCCACACGGTGACGTGTGGTGCGTACCACACGGTGACGTGTGGTGCGTACCACACGGTGACGTGTATCACGTACCACACGGTGACGTGTATCACGTACCACACGGTGACGTGTATCACGTACCACACTGTGTCGTGTACCACGTACCACACGGTGCCCCCAGGAGAGGACGGACGAGGTGTTCTCCCCCGAGGACGAGTCGGTGACGACGACGCCGCGGACGGTGGTGAGCAGCGGCAGCAGACACAGCCCCGCCCTCAGGACCTCCCCCTCCCCCTCCGCCAGCAGCGAGGACCGGCCCCTCACCCCGCGACCCCGCACCTTCTCCAAAGGGGTCCGTAGCTCTGCGACCCCTGCTTTGAATCCTTCTCTATTCAACCCCTTTTGCCTCCTTTTCAACCCCTCACCTCCTAAACTAGCATTTTGTTCAACCGCTCACATTCTAAACTCATCTATTTTCAACCTCCGACATTTTAAACTCCCATCTTTTCAGCCTTCCTTATCTTCTTTCTTCAATCTCCTTTTTTCACTTCCCTTTACCCTTTCAACTCCCCTTTTTAACTCCATTTCTCTCTAACTAATCTAAACTAAATCATGTACGGCGAAAAAGCATTAAGTGATTTTCTAAACCTTGAAGTAATCAATTTGCTTTTCTGGTGCCCTAAATGTTTCACAGAAAATTCACTTTTTTACCCCAAAAACAAACCAAGAAATAATACCGAGAAAGAGTAAAAAGTTACATAAAATAAACCTTAGCTATATTCATAAATAAATATGTTGGCTTCAGAAGCAGACCTCGATCTCGAGTGTGCTGGCGAGGGCGTCGAGCATCGGGCACTCGTCGGGCATGGGTCCTGGGTCGAGCGCAGGGTCGTCGTCAGGGAGCGGCGTGCCCTCCCGCCAGCCCTCGCAGAGCTCGCTGCTCGACTCCTTCACGTCCTCTGCTAAGATGATCGGCAAGGACAGGCAGAGCTCTCAGGAGGGATCCTTCCTCGCACAGGTGGATAAGGTAAGCAAGGTGGATACAGGGAGTAGTGGTGGATGAAGTCACTTGTGGTGAATAATGTGAGGGGCGGAGGATAAGGTGAGTGGTGGTGGATAATATTGATAATTTCAAGAAGTGTGTCTTACGGTGGTTTCCAGTGAGCACTTAGGATAGCTGATCATTGCGTTCTCATGAGAAAATCGAGAGACCCTCGAAGCGAACCGAGAGAAGAGACGCCGAGCAGATAGTTTACGTCTCGTGAGTACGAGAACAGGCCTATTCTAATATGAATTGTTTATAGTTCGTAACTCCGTCAGTGATTGGCCGTTAATTGTGTGTACTTAGGCCGCCACGTGCAGCGAGTTTTGGTACTCGTATTACGGACACTCGAATGGTTCTATCAAGTCATTGCATGGCACGAACGAGGTCATCGAATTTACTGTACAGTGATGGCTAGAAGTGGATGAGACTTGCAAAAAAAACAGGAAAAAATTGAAAACGATGTTATTTAAATCTTGAGCAAATCTATGAATATAAAGGTATTATGGAATTACGTCACCGAGATCTATCATGTACGAAACTTCCCGCTCGGACCCAAACTTGACTCCTTATTTGCGATGGCGTTTGGCTTCAGGGTTGCCTTCCGGAAGGACATTGTTTCTGAGGCGCATTTTTGTACTCGGTTGCGTCTCCACAGTTGATTCGTTTATTATATTCGCTTACAAGTACACCACTACGAGTGGAGAAGGTTGTTGCTGTAGCAGCTCCTGCGTTCCCTGCACGTTCTTGGTAGCGCCCCTGACGCTGAAAATTGACCCGTAGTTACACTGCTTAGCAATCTTCGGTTGAGGTTGTGCTTGGTTTAGGGTTAGGTCCGGTCATGCCGTGATATAGGGAGTGAGTTGCGGTGGTAGATTTTGTGCGTAGTCTCTTGGCGTCGGAGCTCAACTTCGATGTGCTGGTCTCAACCGCCATGTGCTGAAAACTGGATAAATGCGCTGTGATTGCTGGGTTAACAAGTTTTTGCCTTAATTGATTCATAAAAAATTGATTTCTCTTTCTTGTATGGCAAACTGTTACGAAGTGATGATGTTGGCGCTGCCTACTAATGTGTTGGGATGTCAATAATACAGCAGGGTGCGCCAAAACTGCTTAACTGACGCATTGGTACAGTTGGATTAGGCATGTTTCAGTGGCTAACATATTGGTACTGAGTGATTGAGTCAGCCAAGTAGGATATATGAGTCAGCCGAGTGGGATGTAGTAGTCAGCAAAGTAAAATATATAAAATAAGTGATCCGAGTAGTATGTGGTAATGTGGCTGCTGACGATGTTGTCTCGTGCAGCTGACGGAGCAGTTCAAGTCGCAGGTCACCGAGAAGCTCGAGGTTGTCAAGCAGACGAGCGTCGACGACGCGTCCATTGCTCAGCACATGGACAAGGTAAGGCACTCGCTTCACTTATTATTAAGTTCTGCAGCTCTAAGTTACGCAACACTAAGTTCTGCAGCTCTAAGTTATTTAACGTCAAGTAATGCAGCTCCAAGTTACGTACCGCTTAGTTGGTTTATAGTTTAGTTAACTGGACTAATTCGTGGCAGCTGCGGTTTAATGCTGACAAGTGTAAAGTACTTCACCTCGGGAAGAACAATGAACAGCAAGATTGCAGTATGAGAAGACATGGTTGCAACGGGAGAGTAATGCTTGAAAAGTCTAGTGTGGAAAAAGATCTCGGAGTTTATGTCGACAAGGAGCTGAAATTTTTTAAGCATGTTGAAACGCAAGTTAATAAATCCAACAAACTTCTTGGACTAATCAGACGCTCATACGAGTTCCTAGATGCAGAAGCGATGAAGCAGTTGTTTGTTGCTGTCGTGCGCCCGAATCTAGAGTTTGGAAACGTCGTGTGGTCACCGAGATCAAAAGGACAACAATTTAATAGAGAATGTTCAAAGACGCGCAACAAGGATAATTCCAGGCTTGAAGGGCAATTCTTATGAAGAAAGATTAAAGATTGTGAATCTTCCAAGCCTCAGTTATCGACGTCTGCGTGGGGACCTCATTGAAGCATACAAGTATACTCATGGCTTATACAAGGTCCCAGAAGGATTACTAGAATTAGAAACAAGAACCAACACCAGGGGCCACGGCTATAAGCTAAAAAAACTGCGCTGCAACTTCTCCACGCGACAAAATTTCTTCTCGCTTCGAATCACCGACATGTGGAACAGCCAACCCGATGACATCATTGGCGCTCCAAGTATGAACGTGTTCAAGAAAGAACAGACTAGATAAAGCTATGCTGAAATATATGTTCAAACTTGAAATGCCTAGCACTAATCGAACATGGTAGAAGTCTAATTAGATATTTCAAACTGAGGTCAGTTTGGAAAAGATCCGGTCTAATGACACGATTTTAGATCTTCTGTGAACAAGTCACGAAAAGAACAAAAATCGGCGACAGGCCACATCAGGCCTACACTTCAGCACCGACATCACTATGATATGATACAGCTATATGTTACGTTCCATTAACTTTGACAACTCTAAGTTGCGCACTATTAAGTTTTGCAGCGCTAAGTAATGTACCACTAAGTCACGGATCCTGAGTAAGGCACGGGGAAGTTTCGCACCGTTTTTTTTCCCACTTTGTTACGATACGTGAAGTTACGTTTTACGCGTTACGTGTAACTCAGTTACCTCTGCTGTACGTATCGTGGAATAACGCATTGATCATTGATATTTGAATGTAAGTAGACACGATTATTTAAATCTATTATTGACAATAGTTAATAGTTGCCGAAGACTTGACGAAAAAATTTGTTCATTGCAGGAGTGGACATGATTGACACTTCGATTGCAGTTGTAAAATTTGACAGTTTGGTTTTGGCTCACAGAAATTGAAAATGTATAATTTTTTATTTAACTCAAGTGCTGCAATTTTTTTATTCGCGTTACTCCGGTATTCATCATTTAAGTCTTAAAAAATAGCTAGGATTTGCGGCTGAGTTTTCGTTGTGCTTTCAGCTGGGAACGCAGGCGCGTAGAGCTGCCGAGGAGGCCAAGGAAACTGTGTCCCAGCACGGCAAGCAGGTGTCCCAGGTGAGTGTATCCCTGCAGGTGTCCCAGGTGAGTGTGTCCCTGCAGGTGTCCCAGGTGAGTGTGTCCCTGCAGGTGTCCCAGGTGAGTGTGTCCCAGCAGGTGTCCCTTGTGAATGTCTCTACTTGGGGTCCCGAATGCGTTTCTACATTTGCTGTCCTGAATCCTCAGTGAATATCAATATTCAGCGCCTGCAAGTATAGTCTGTACTCTGGGTCTTGTCGTAGTGTCTGATGGTTAGCTGTGCAGGATCTACCCGACCTCAGTTGGCAATCCCGATTCCCGATTTTCGCAATAAAATTAACTTTCTGCCTCACCTGACCCCAAAAATATCTCGATGAAATGTTTAGTTTGTCGTCAAGGATATCAGACAGTTATACTCTAATTATTCTCTCTATTCGCTCGAATTTCCCATGAACCCAAAAGTTGAGTCGCATTTTTAACATCTTTTGAAATATTTCTGACCCTTTTTAAGATCGTTTCAGCATCGAACTTACATCGCACAAACCTATTCAGAATCTCAAGAAGAGCTCCAGGCGGTGTATTGTCTACGAGGACGCTTTCATTATGAAAATTTAGAATTCACAAGTAGTAATTGTACCACTGCCTCAACTATAACTTGTAACCTTAAAAATTAAGAATTTACATAGGAGTAATAGTACAACGTTCTAAACTCGACCATGTAACATTAAAAATGTAAACCTAAGAAGTCTCGTAATAATGCTTACCCCGCGACAGGCTGGCAGGTCGACGTTGGACGACATTTCGTTCCTGAGCAGACACACTCTCACCGACCTCACCAAGAACGCCAGGGAGGCTGCTAAGAAGGGCGGCTTCTTCTCTAAGATGAACTTCAAGGTAAAATCTGGGTCCTTGACCCGCCCTTCATGGTGTCCCATCTTCGCTGCTGTCTTACCCTTAATGACGAGCCACCCTTAATGGTGTCCCACGCTCAATGTTGATCTAACCTCCATTGTTACCTAACTTCAATGTTGACCCACCCTCGATGGTTCTCGAGACGCCACTGTACTTGTCTTGCCGCCCTATGTACAAAAATATTATATCCTTTATAAATAAACATTTATGTGTTTTGGCAGCTATTTGTTGAAAAATAAAATTATTGGAAAAAGTCGTTTATCCATACTTATACTTTCACTATTGGAGAGCGGCAACTCGAGTGCATTGGCTGCTCGTGAGTCATTCACGATAATCTGATCTCATATTATTAAATCAGTACGTTTTTGATCGATTAACAGTAATGGCCGCGGGTCGCGGCACACGTTGCAGCAACAACCCGTAACAGTGAAACAATTTTGTCCCACCCAACCCTTTTTGAACCAATTATTAAAGTTAGGATGTTTCGATTCAGATCGTTCAAGATCTGCTCCCTCATTCTTAAGTTAGGCGTTAGTCACGTAAAATGCTTCAATTCTCCCTGGATTTTTCTTATTGTTTGATAAACTCGTTTATAATTTGGAAACAATCGATGTTAATTTCGCTAACGTGACACGTGTCTTGCAGGCGCTGGAGCTGAGAGACAACAGCCGCGTCTCCCCTCCTCCCCACCTCCCCAGACAGTCTTCCTCAGCCCCAGCACCCCAAGCTTCTCCCCCCGTCATCCCCAGGGCTGTAAACCCTCCTCAACCTCTCCAGGCTGCAGGGCCCTCTTTACAACCTGCTTCCCCTGCGCCTGGAGGTCTTCCTGCTGCTGCTCTTTCTCCTGCTTCTGGAGCTGGACCTGCTACTGCAGGTGCTATGCCTGCTGCTACTGTAGGGGCTGCTTCTCCTACTCCTACTCCTTCAGGTGTTGCTCCTCCTTCAGCGACTTCGCCAGCACCTCTGAGGTCACAGGTCTCCGTGACAGGACCTCCTCCTCCTGTGCCACCTCGTCGCCCTGGAAGCATCAAGAGGCCCCCAGGTGATGGCAGCGGCCACTGTGTCCGTATTGTTACGTTCGGCTTCCTGACTGCGAGGTTCATTACCTTTGCACTTACGCACCAAACTTCTTATTATGGGTTAATTCATTCATGTGAATTATCGTACTTTTTAATGTTTTGTTCATATTTTTTTGCCTTTTTAACTTAGGATCTGAAGAGCTTGCGGCCAGAGCGCCCTTTGGTGCTGGTGACGCTGCAGGTTCCTCTAGTGCCGCCGGTGCTGCCCATGCTGGGGCTGAAGGCAGTTCCTCTCCCCGACCCCAAAATCCCCCAACTATTCCCCGAAGACCCAGCGGCGGGGTTCCCCCAGCTCTTCAAGGGTCCATCGGACCCCACGGAGTCACGGGCATCATCATCGGACCCGGCAGCGCGGGCCCGCCCCCAAAGTCCCCGCTGTTGACCCAACAAAGGCAGCAAGTCCCCACTTCTGGGTCCAAAGACTTCCTCTCGTCCATGGGCTTTGAATTGAACGACTTCGCTCAGCAGACGTCGAGTCTCTTCAGTGATATATTTGGTGAGTAGACGTTGCCTGCGCACAGCTACTACCCGCCTGGCATCTGATGTTGGAAATTCAACGTTGTTTCATCGATATCAACTCGTAATCAACGTTGTTTTAACGTCATTTGTCTAGAGTGTATTCTGTCGTATCGTACTGTTGTCTTTATGCTATTTAATAGCAGGTGAGTGACGCTGTCTATCATCGTGCCTAGTGTGGGTTCATTCCACTCTTGCAATACTCGACTAGTGAGCATGTCTCTTGTCCAGTATCCTTTATCCTTTACTTCCTCTAGTAATGCATCCCGTTTAAATTTATTTAACTGAATTGATTTATCACTCCTTAATCCCCGTAGATCTGCTTTGGAATTGAAAAGAATTCTGATACTCTAGAAATGAATTCCAAGTGCTTTTATGTTTTAGTCATTTCGACTCCCTTGTTTTGCCAAAAGAACCTCTGAATGTCATATTTTTTATTTATTATGTTATTGCATTTTAATTCCCGACTTAAGCCTAAGTTGACCCTCACCTCTGAAAATTCCACGATTGTGCACCTGCTAAAACTTTTCGGAAATTTCGTTGCGTTTATAGCAGTTATACATGCATATTACTGTTCATTTTATCATCGTAGCCGTAGCATGCCAGCGTTGTCTTTCCGCTCAGTTCTATTTATTTTGAATTAATTTACGTGTTTTGACGTGCATGCTTGTAGTAGACTGCGCTGAAGAGGGAACTGTTGACAACTGCGCTGAAGAGGGAACAGTTGACAACTGCGCTGAAGAGGGAACAGTTGACAACTGCGCTGAAGAGGGAACAGTTGACAACTGCGCTGAAGTCTGCGCTGAAGAGGGAACAGTTGACGACTGCGCTGAAGAGGGAACAGCTTACTTTTTCGCTGGAAAAGAAAAGTTTGACCTCAATGAAGAGGGAAAGATGGGCTCCGCGGACAAAGATTTGCAAAACAAACGACACGATGACAAGCACACTCCGGCGGCGGACTTGGATGGACCAGCAACCACAATTGCAAGTCAGGGAGATGCATACGAAGCTAGTTTAGGATGGAATGAACTTCATTCATCAGATGTTATCGGCAGGGAATCCGGTGCCGTCAATAGTAATAGTGTGTCCGCTGCCATCATTAGTGTTCCTGGTGCGTTAAACTCGAGTAAAATTTCGGATTTACTGAATAAATCTAATAAAGATCGCTTTCTGTTGCCAAATGGGAGTTGTTTTACCACTAGCGAGGATTTGGTGGCCGAGAAGGAGATCATGAACAACGAGAAAAACCTTCCTGAGCTCTTTGACGATGATATCAAGTGTTGTGATGTACAATCGAACGGTTTCGCAGTAGCAGAAACAGATTCCAGAATATCTTCAGACTTTGTGTCCTGTGCCAGATATGACCCGAGACATGCATCAGGAAATGGAAACTCTTCGTTGAGCTTCGTCAACATGATTCGTCGGGTGACACATGACGAGGAGCGTGTAGAGTATCTCCCTCAAGCTGACACCCACGAACGTGGATGCAATGAGCCACTTACAGGAAAATTGTGCGCAAAACAAAAAGATTTGAACTTAGAAATAACATCGACTGCGTTTAGTGGAGAACGTGATAACAAAGCCTCGACCAAAACAAAGGATCTGAGGCAAATGAACGACCTCAACCTCATGACTCCAGATATTGCAACGGGTCGTCCTGACTCGCTCAACGCTATTGAGCATTACGAAGCGACCATCTCTCCTATCATCGACATCTACTGCACCAACGTCCAGAGCGACAAATGTGAGGCCCTTGATGCTGCCTGCACTTCTCAGAAGCCGTTATCAAAAGCGGAATTAAAGGGTGAAGAACGACCAGATCTTCTAGATTCTGTGGTGTCCAGTGCTGCAAGTCTCAGCTCCGAATACTTTTCCGCGTCATCGGATTATTCTTCGATGACGACAAACAGCTCCGCATTTTCTAACGGCGTCGACGAACGCAGCATTCCCTTCCCCGAGAAACTATTTGGTGCCGTCGCTGATTGCGGAGAAGGCTCCTCAATAGCCGATGGAACCTTAGCCGAAAGCGGATCTGTTGTTGTTGCGGGTGCCTCTTTGGCAGAAGATGTGCAAATGAGAGGTTCCAACACGCCATCACCGACTACACCTCCTACATACACTCCCAACTATCCCCCTATTGAATCTTTCAGTAGACCAGGTTCCTCGTCCCCTTCCGATGTCTTCCTCATCAATGATCCCGACTTCCCCTTTGCCCTCTACACTCCTCCCAATTCCCTAGAAGGCAATGCCATCGACTCGTCCATTGCGGAGGCTCAAGTTCTCAATAACGCTGACGATAACAAAACTGGAACGGCAGATAGTAACACAGTTGAGGTGAGCTTGTCGCCAACCCGGTCTGGTTTTGCCCCTAGAATTGGCAGGGTTCGGTCTGGTCTCAACTGCACTGATCTGAACTACAACGTTTACGATTTTCAGCTCTCATTGGAAAATGGTAAGCTGCATGAAACGAACGAGTGTCTTAAAAATGAAGAAGGAAAAGGTATAATGTCTTCTGACTCCAACAAGTTGGTGGATTCGTCACCAAATAAACTTTTGAACGCTGGTGTCCAAGATGCACCGGCGAACGTTAATCCTCCAACCTCTCGACTCGCCATGGCACTTAAAAGTTTTTCGTCCTTATCCCTGAAACGAAATCGTAACCAATCGGACGATTGCAAAATCAAGCCCGTCGACCAACCGAATTTCTCCCGAAGCCCCAGTCAAGAAAGTGAATCTGAGATCGCCAACGACTCTGACTATTTTGCCGGTTCGTCAGCTTTAACCTCTTCTATGTCCGACGCTTCTCTTTTCGACTCTCCAACTTCACCAACCAAGCCGATCATTGAACTCAAGTCACCATCAACGCCCGACACCTGCAAGTCCATCTTGAAGTCCATCCCTGAGAACTGCATCTCATCGTCCCCGAGCTACAGTGAATGCACTGTAATGGCGGATGCAGACTCGGTGAGTGATGATCCTCTGCCGCGATACCCGTCCTTCTACCCGACCGAAGAGGACCCCTTCTTCTCTGCCACTCCTCTGAGCGCCATGGTCGCCGACAGGCTCTCAGGACCCAGAAGTGAGTACATAACCGCTGCCGAGCGGCAGGTTTGAAGTGAGAGTGGCGGGCTAAGAAATTGGCTTCGTCATGCTCGTATGGCCTCTTGTATTGCTTGCTCAATTTCTCCTTTTTGTCTCCATTGCATGTGTTTGTTCACAACTTATTTATTTGGTCGCTGCCTCTGAATGAGTATCTAAGCGCTGCTTAACAGGTAGTCGTAAATATTATTTTCCATTGCAAGCTACAACTCGAAGTCGTTACTCGTATTAACATTGCGTCTGACCAGCAGATGGTTGTCCCGAACTGCTCACTTAATTAACGCATGAGCTAAGCAATGCGTCGTAATATGCATAGTATGAATGTGCTGGTGAATGCATGTCATGATGATGTTGATCACCATTGACTGACGGGGTGTAGGCAACTGCTGTGTGTTGTACGTGCACAACTGCAGTACATAATATGTTAAATACAACTGTTGTACACGAAGAGTGTACGTACACAACTGCTGTACATGATATGTTAAATACAACTGTTGTACACGATGGGGTGTACGTACACAACTGCTGTACATGATATGTTAAGGTACAACTTTTATACACGATGGGTTGTACACCAATGTTGTACACAATGGTTTGTAAACAACCGCTGGATCCTATGAACTGTTAACAACTGATGTACACAATGGGTTGTTCTCAACTGTAGTTCATATTGGGTTGTATACAACTGCTGTTTACAGTGGCTTGTATACAACAGTTGTACACAATTGTTGAACACAACTGCTGTCACAAAGTGTTGCTCACATGTAGGCCGAACACACTCTTCACACCATCAAATCCTAATGTAAACTGCCCCCGAGAATTTCCTATTTCTGGTAGCCCACTCTGTCTTGTAGCGATGTTTGATGTTTAAACAAGACGAGGTAGCGAGGTTTTCAGATGCTACACCGAAACGTTACATTTGCCTATCAGATGAAGCGTATAATCAGTCTAATTTCGTTCAGAGGTTAATCAGTTCATGAGCAGTAGTTCATTACGCGTCAGTTAGGAGAGATAATGCGTCAGCTATATGGGCACCATATCTTCTCCTATAGAGGGGTGGACAAGGAGAAAATGTTGAACGCTTGTACAGATTCGGGAATGAATGCTTGTATGGGAGTCATGTATGTTTACCATGCGATGTGTACAGTGGCTTTCGTGTGACTATGACTTGTAGCTCCGACACTGATAAGTTTAGCGTTAGCTTCCTATGGATTAAACTGACATATGAAAGTATTGACTTCAAGCGCCTGAAGACGCTGGCATATAGATGACAGTATCAGACCTGTTGCTAACATCTCTCTGCCGCCATCTGATAAGTGAAGACTGGCAAATTCTGCGTCAATTTTTCGTAACTTTTTGGCTGAATACGTCATGTTGTCAACACTTACCGACAATGCTGAGTTCTCCAGCCTCTGATTGATTGTCTTTACGCGCACGTACAGCAGTGCGCACCGATGATACGGCAATCAATTTGAAATGATCAATCCAATTTTGTTGATCAATTCTGGTGGCAACACGATTGATACAGTCACAATTGCCGACGCATTCGAGCGTCGTACCATTGTTGGTGTTAAACTGTGTTGACAACACGATTGAGATGTTATATAATTGACGATTGGCAACACGACTGAGACGTTAATTGACGATTGGCAACACGACTGAGACTTCAGTTGACGATGTTGTTGGCAACACAATTGCGGCAGTGACCAATGACGACGTGCCATCCCACAGGGAGCAAGGGCTCCCCCGCCCCCCGTATCCCCAGCGCCGCCCCCGTCAGCGTTCCGAAAACGGCCCTCAAGACCAGGGAGAGGAGTCAACCCTTCGGACCCTTCCCTCGAGGTAACCCTTGTCCAGCGATTGCGCTTCCTCAGGGACGAACTTGTTTTCTTAATAACTCTTCCCGTGTAGTAATCCGTACCTTCTTTCAATGCTCTTCTTAAAATGCCCCTACATAGGAAATGAACTTGTTCTCGTGGTTATCCTTTTCTCGAAATACCCCCTTGCCTCGTGGCAACCCAGCTCGTGTGGTAACATTTCATTTTCGGTAACCCTGCCTTCAAGGGAACCATTCCCTAATGGCAGCCCTTCCCTTCGACAACCCTGCCCACATGTTAACTGTTAGTCCCTCATAGTAATCCAGCCCTTTTACCAAACTTGCTCTCATGTTTATCGTGCCCTTGTGGTCCTTCCATTTTGGCCACCTGCCCTGATGTCACCCTACCTCAGCGGTTCTTTCTCGGCAATTCCTCGCTAGAGGTTTTCTTAAAAGTGTAGTACCTACCGGCCTTGCGCTTTGTCCACCCCATATGTCGTAAACTGTGCTAGAGGATCCATCAATATGTAGACTGCTCTACTGAGAGTTCTAACTTCACTTACGAGCTACTCCTGACATTCGTTACCTTTTGTGAAGGATTTTTTTTTTACTCTAAATGCCCCGCGAAAGTTTTTTCACCCTGAATGCATCTTGAAGGATCATTTACTCTGAACGCCTCATAAATTTTCTTTTACACTGAATGCCTTATGAATGTTCTCATAATCTAAATGCCTCGCGGAATGTTCTCTTATTATATATGAATGCATCGTGAAAGTTCTCTTACTATATATGAATGTATCGTGAATGATCTCTGACTGGTGAACTGGTTGACTGGTGCGCTGCGTAACTGAAGAGTAACAATTACTCTTGGTGCCCATGTATTCCCCGGATCCCTTCTCGTTTTGAACCCTTCCCTTGATCTTTTCTTTATGCCCCTGCCCATGTGTGCATTAGGCCCTAGGTTTATCGATCCATTTTCTATCGGCTTCTCATTCCTTTGGCGTCTTATCCCTTTGCTCCTTTCCCTTGTGGTCCTCTGATTCAATTTCTCCCCTACCCCTTGGTCCCGGATCCTCTGAAGCCCTCTTGCCCCTACCTCTTGGTCCCCAGCCCCCATCTGAAGCCCTTTCGCCCCTTCCCACTGGCCTCTTCTGAATCCCTCTCGCCCCCAGGGCGGCGGCGGCTGGTCGAGAACTCGACGTTGATCCGACACTCGGTGTCGGCGCAGCGACGCGTCGAGCTCAGCAGACTCGCGCACGACCAGCGAGCCGCGGCCACCACCACGTCCTCCGAGAACCAGGCCTTCCTCAAGGATGTGAGTGGAGGGGAACAGGCCTTCCTCAAGGATGTGAGTGGAGGGGAACAGGCCTTCCTCAAGGATGTGAGTGGTGTGTTGCAGGTGCTGACGCAGCGTTACCGTGTTGCAGGTGCTGACGCAGGTCATCGAGGGCGAGGGCATCGGATGGCTGAAGCTGAACCGCGTGCGCAAGCTGATGGAGGACGAGACCTACAGGATGCTGGTGGTGGGCGGCCTCAACCGCACGCTGGATACCACCACACGACCTGACGACCACATCGACGACGTCGTGAGTACCACTAGACCTTGTCACGACTAGCCTAGACCTTGTCACGACCAGCCTAGACCTTGTTACGTCTAGCCTAGACCTTCTTGTCACGACTAGCCTAGACATTCATGTCACGACTAGCCTAGACCTTGTCACGACTAGCCTAGACCTTCTTGTCACGACTAGCCTAGGCCTTGTCATGACTAGCCTAGACCTTCTTGTCACGACTAGCCTAGACCTTATTGTCACGACTAGCCTAGACCTTATTGTCACGACTAGCCTAGACCTTATTGTCACGACTTGCCTAGGCCTTGTCACGACTAGCCTAGGCCTTGTCACGACTAGCCTAGACCTTGTCATGACTAGCCTAGACCTTCTTGTCACGACTAGCCTAGACCTTCTTGTCACGACTAGCCTAGACCTTGTCACGATTAGCCTGGTCCTTGTCTCTTATACACATCTAGATGTGTATAAGAGACAGGACCTGTACTCCCCTTATTCTGGCAGTGCAAGGACCTGTACTCCCCTTATCCTGGCAGTGCAAGGACCTGTACTACTGCATCAAGGAGGCCATGGAGCGGGCCGCCCGTCGGGGTGTGGGGGCGCTGCCGGGGCTGGAGCTCGGGGGGGAGTTCCCCGTACAGGACATGCGGACTGGGGAGGGCGGGCTGCTACAGGTCTGCATGGAGGGCGTGGGGCTGCTCTTCGCCACCAGCAAGGTGATGGGGGAAGCAAATCTGGGGAGGATGTGCAAGGAAAATGTCAGGGGATTTAAGGGGATATTGAATCAATTGTATTGCGATGAAGTGTTTTTTTACCTCGTGAGAGAGAGCCAAGGGTTGACCAGTGCTGCGGTGCTGCCGTAACTTACGATTGTTGAGCTTAACGCTTATCAGTTATTAAGGTGATCGATATATTCACAGTCCTGAACGTCACGTCTCCAATCTACAGCATTTTATATTTAACATCAATACATATTTTAGTGTCACTTCGCCGCGAATAATTTTTACGTATAGTTTACTACCATCTTGTGGTGAAATATCATCTTGTCAAGTATTATTTCAGATAAAACTATCACCTAGCCAAGTAACATGGGCATGAATTGCCCAAAATATATTGACCATCTTGTGGCAGTGACGCGTGACCGCGACAGAGGACGCGATGAGCTTCTGAACGCCATTCACATCACATTTCAATTGTTGAATCAGTCAATCCTATTGTTTGTCACACCCCTTAATACGCCAATTGTTGAATGAATTGAGTTGTTGAATTTAGTTGGAATAACCTAATCGCTGCATTCAGTACCTCACTTTATTTTTCGGTATAATTAAATTCCTCGTACTCCCCCCATTCTCCAACGAACGTTCCTTTGTATAACGAATAACCTAGGAAGCTTTTAGTGCCCTTTGCCGGCCCCAACATTTGGACTTACGATGTCTTCATAAACTGTACAACCCTTGTCGCTATCACCTGGATATTTATTAAAGTTTTGATTATAAAGCTAAGAGTGGAATTTCATCTGTAATGAAAGTTCATCGATGATTTTGGGATGAAATAGAAGCTTATAAACGTAAATGCTGTTCCACACACCGCGTGATTTTTTTCAACGACTCTACGTCTGAGTGCTGCCTCTGAACCCCGCCACATCAATGCCGTCTTTTTACTTTTTTTGACGCATTTTTAGCTGTAGATTATCATGATTTTAGCATATTTTTGTCGTAGAAAGCCGAAGTGCAACTCAATTAGAGCATTTGAGACTCAACTCTTGGCTCTCTCTTAGCGTTAGACATCTCCGTTAGCGGCAGACACTTCGAGTATTGAGCTCCAACACACTTCATGTTCGGCACGTCCCTGAATAGAAATTCTTCATACGTTTTCATAATCAAATAAATGTTTTGAAGAATAGCAATAGCAGCGTGTGGCCAATTGAAGTGCCTGTGGCTAGTCGGATCAATATAATCAAGATGCCATCCTGTCGTCTGGGGTAAGGCCGTGTAGGATTGTAGCGGTGCTGCCGAGTTGTCTGCGTCTGTTCGTACGTCGTTGTTTTGCAATCGAACTTTTTCTACGCTCTTATCCTTATCATCATTTTCTGTAGTCTTGGGGGCTGCATTCTCAATAATGTGAACGGTAATCGTGAGTTCTACGACGATCATGATCAGGTTTAACGTCTGTGATTAGCAGCTTTAAACTTGTATGATGAATCCTGATGAAGAACGTACGGTCACTCGAGCATTGTTGAGCGCCTGTCCTATCTCTTCCGTTGAGATATTCAACTGTCTATTTTTAATACATTGCCGCTTTTGCTTTATTCGTTTTATTTTCGATAGTTTTGAAGGGCGTTGTTTTAGTGTGTTTGTCTTTCTTTACTATCCACATTTTTGAAAGTGGTTAATTGTCATGCAGTTATGATTTTGATATATATTCCTACCTGTGATTTTTGATACGATGGAATTCTCTACGAGGCAGTCGCCTTTATAATGAACGTTTTACTGACATCTGCATGGTTTACTCTCTTGCCTCACCTTGCGTAATGAACTGCGCAACACAGCATCTCGCGTGCGCTTACTGCGCATGGACCGCGCTCAAGGCCTATGCGTGACTCGCGTATACGGTATACGCGAACAGCCTAGTGCGCACGGCCACTGCGCACCCAAACCCTTGAATTTATCAGAATTTAATTATCTCAGCAATGCTTAGAATACACTTGCATCAACTTGGTACCATGATTGGCTCTCGTAGCCAATGACGAGGAAGGTCCAATAGTATCGAGAGCTGCTTCCTCTCAAATGGATTGGCAGTTTACAACCGTGAGTACGAGACTCTAAAATCTAGTGGCTTCATTTATTTGCCCTTCTGTCTATTTTCGATCGTGTACATTACATATCCACCGCCTCCATACCTCCACTAATGTAGAATTACTCTCTCTTCAAAATCCCAATACCGTATATCACTACATTATTACACCTACGTCAATACACCCACACTTAACAGACACCTACAAACCATACAAATCACAGCACTCAGAATCGCACTTGGCAGCACCCAAAACACACCATCCAGTCACGTCCATGCAGAAACCTAAGTCCTCTCTCTGAAAGAACACCTAGACATGAGAGGCGCCCAATTCCTTGCATCAGCACCACAACCCCCTCACTCAGTCCCTGATATCACTTTCAGAACCTAACCCCTACATCCAGACAAATTGCCAACACTCCATACAACCATTATCTCACAATAATTAATTCCATACCTCCGCCCACAGACCCAGCCAACTTCATTAAACACTTACACACACACACCTAACCAGCACAACATCCGTCGCCCAGCTTTGGTCCGAGCCGACTCGAATGGCGGCTTTTCTGTGTAGCGCGGGTTTTCAGGTGTGACCAGGACTCGAGGAACATCATTAACAACAACACCTATGCCAAAAATACAAGCTTGTCTAATATACAGAAATAATAAAATGATACATTAAAAATGTAGCTCCACGTATCGTTATAAATACCTTGGGGTCTGAGTTAATATCTTCATAATGATGATTTCATCTCTTCAAAAATATTATTCTAACGAGACGAAATTCCCGTCGTCAACACAGCATGCCTTTATCACTCAGCACACGTCACATGGTCCGAAACAAAAACTTCTCACCAACGAAACGCTCTGTAATTAAGGTACAGACGAGACGATATGCCAAAAAATGTAATTAGCATAACAATTAGAATTACAACTACTCCCAAGTTTAGAGTGACATCAATATGATAATCGACATCAAAATGAGCAAAAAGAAGCAAACAACATGTAAATACAAAAACTTCACATAACACTTGAGAGTACTGTATATATGCAATTATTGTACGTAATTCAGTCAACTATACCGTTCATACCTAATGTACGTAATCATTGTACGTAATTCAGTCGACCACTAGCTCAAGCTCCTTACTTCTCCTAATCTCCTGTCTAAACTTGTGAGTCCTGAAGCAACCTTACCTCTACGCTACTCAACTTGAACGCTATCAGCTGTCCAACACCCAGGCAGTCAATAGCAAACCCTGCGCCTGTATATACAGTGCCCTTCATCTACTATTATCCTTCCATACTTCTCTTTCTCTCTATGACCAGTTTGGGCCACTTCCTCCTTATTACAATCCATGTCAACGGCTTGGTGCACATACACACCGTATTATAATGATTATTATTTATCCGCGTTATTTTTAGAGCAAGATTACATTCACTTTCTTTGAGTTAAATCAAACGATGCCTCTGTCATATATATACTTTAATAATATCATTTCGTCCATTCACATTTGTAATAAAAATCTATAGCTACTTCTTGATATGACATGACTCAGACATGAAGTGAAGTGGAGGCATATAAAATTTTTATCTGTCCTAAACTAGGTAATTCGGTGTCACTGTGTGGACCCGATATCATTCAGAAAAATCTGTTATTTTGGCCCACCCTCTATATGCAGCTCTCAAGTTATCTGTTTTTTCAATAAACTAATAGCTGATTAATTTACAAGAATTACCTGCTCGCAGGGTACTTTTTACCGCTTTAGTCTTCAGAGTTGGCCGATTATAGGCAACGTATACTTAGACTCTCCTTCTTCCAACTATTCTGTCATCTCCAAATACGCTTGGAAAACAATTCTCCTAATAACTCTTTCAAATTTCCCTTACCATGTTTGATGAGGTATGTAGTCTGTAAGTAAGAGTTACTAGTTGTAACTCTTTCCATTCAACTTGCTTCATTCAACAGGAATTAAGTATGCTTTAGAGTTATGTTCGCGCGGAGTTCTGCTTTCGGGGACATTCCGATTTCATTGGAAGGACAAAATAAAAGAACCCGAGTGGATAAAGTTCGTATGAACTAGTCTTGTGCGAAAGAGATGCTAGCACAACAGCAGCGTCGCAGAATATTGTCATAGCGCGTCTAGAAAGTAACTAGTCTGCGACACAGACACAAACACAATGTAGTCCTTGCACTTGCATACGTTTGCCTTAGGGTGCTTATACTCGGGGATAATATTCGCTGCGAGTTTTCATACTCCCAGTTTTGCCGTCTGAGATCCTATACACGCGAAGAGTATTGGTTAAACAGTCCGCAGGTGCCAGACTGCCAGTGCGTCGTTGGAAGTCGTCGAGTGAGGTTCGTGCATGGTGTAATATTGAACGTAACGGTAATTACGAGTTTGAGGAGGCGTTTGATAAAGCAGTTGGTAGCATATATAGGTGCTTATACACGATGCGACTAGTTGCGTAGGCTCCACTAATATTTGTGATGATTAACGTGTCCAGATGCAACTAGCTGTTGCATTGCAGGCAAAGCAGCTTTCAAGCCAGTCTAGTGTGCCTAGTTCCGCCTCGGCCTTCGTAGTGGGCATAAAATATAAATGTCTCGTCGCACTGGCGCTGGCGGGAGTGCGGAACTGTACCGAAAACACTCCTCGTGCATAGGCTCGCAGCCGGCAAAACTGTAGTCGACTCAACTAATCGACGCGACTAGTCGTCCCGTGTATAAGCACCTTACATAGTTGGCCACCATGTAACATATCACAATATTTGGAGTGCAAGTACTCGCAGCTAATACTAGCCCCGTTTATGAGCACCTATGACTTGGTAGCGAACTTACACTTAATTTGAAGTTGAAAGTAAATAATTTTTGCCTTGAAACTGTTACTAAACTCGTATAGCTGTGGGCCTATGACGCCTATCTTATATACGATCGCTTATGAAAATAACACATTCATTATTGCGAGAGTTGTTACAACTTGCCTGGTAGACCATATTAAGAGCGGAAGTACAGATTACTATCGTTCAGCCGATATCTCGTATAACTGGCTACCAAACTTGTTTATCACTGTTTTAGAGGCTTATTTGTGCTTTTTGAGTCGATTTGTTTGGAAATTTAATATACAGTAATATGAAATGTTTCAATTATGAGATACACGTTCACTTCGGGCAGTCTCTAGCTAAAAAGCTCGTATAGGTGCATTCAGATAAACATGACTTTAATATAGTATATGAGATTATATTAAGCGATTGATCTGCTAAAATAGTTACTTTCTTGAAGTGTTATGGCTTTATACATCAATACAATTTCATTGTTACGTCTAACCTGTGAAAAGCAAGCGTTTCTCCTCCCGAGAACCGTGTTCCTTTCAAAAACTTATCCACTTGTAGTATCCTTGTAACTCCTCTGACACTGCTGGTAATCTCGTGGCAGCTGGCAGGGATGTCGCTGGCAACACGTTTCTTGCAGTGACAGTCTCGTCATAAGAGTTTTTGACCAACCTCTTCCATCAACAATTTATAGAATTTATAGACTTCTAAAAGTTGAAAGTTATGGGTGCGGTGGCTGTGCACATGGTGGCAAGCTAGACTGTTTACAGAATCTCTGTTACCTTAAGAACGTCTCCTATAATTTTTTTAACCATTACATTTTTCTCAGATGTCAATATTCACGTCTAATATACGGAATATTAATCATCCTAAAATTAGTGGAATACCAACACGAAAGCGACTCATGCTGGCTCCATTTGGCACGTCGATGAGATGTTGTGTTGTTCAGGGCTTGGTGAATCAAGGAATATTTGGAGATGGTCACTTTTACCTACAAATTTTCCCGCTCTGGGCCGCTGACAATCATGAAGTGCAGTTTTTCAGTCATGCTATTTTTTTGTTGTGATTTTGCCGAAGGAAACTTTTTGTTACTGGCTTTTTTAGCTCGGACGTATATGATGGTGTCTCCGCGTTACAAATAAGCGTACAAGAGCATCTTAGCATTCTGTTCGAAAGCGCTTTGTAAAAATATCTTCAGCTTGACTCATGTATCTGTCAAGACGAATAATTAATTAATTTAGATTAGAGCTTTTACTGTTCCTAGTTTCCTTGATACGATATTTAATGTAGAATAGAGCTTAGCATTGAAATCTATTACGCCATGATCAGGATTTTACTTGTGGTGTTGGAAAAGCTCAACATATATTGTACCATGTCCAACACTTTCGTTACTTTTCTTTTTCCTTTGTGTCTCCCAATGGCGCTTCTTCACCATTAAAGGACTTTGAGGTGACTATATACAGTTGTTCGAGTCCACGCCACCACCACTGCCCTTGTATACTCAGTCTAATACGAGCTTCTGTACTGTGTAGTGCGGGCCATCGCTGTAGCTCTTTAGTCCTCTACCCTTTCTTTTAGCTATGCCTCTCAGACACTTCTTTCATATCACATTGTCCGTCCAAACATTCATTTTGATTGAGCCTTTTTTAGTTTGGTGACCTCTTCTTACTTTTGTTTTGTTTGCATTTGGTTGCTGTTTGTTCACCCCTTTTATTCCTTCCCGTTCTGTCGGTCCTGTTTTGTGTGTGTGCGTGTGTGTCTATTCGCCGTCTTTCCTGACTGCCCAATCATCGTTGCTACCACCTCACCGTATCACAGATAACATTACGTCAAGTCTAACTAAGAAGACTTACAAATTGTTACTCATGTTATCAGAGTAGAAAATATCACGGCACAGGTGACCTGAAGCAGACGAAGATTCTAATTCTTATTATTGAAACTTAACGAACTGTATCCAAGTGTTTTTGATTGTATTCGACCTTGTTTTCTGTAACTTGCTCAAAAAGTTTCATCATTAACGTTTTGAAGAAACTCTAGAGAGTTGTTAATTTACTGATGATAATAGCGATAAGGCGAGAGGCGTCACCTGATATTAATTTAATACGTTTTGCCTTAGGTGCGCAAAAAAGCTATCGATTAACTTTAACAGAATATCGGTGATTTTAGCCTAAGCAATCACCGCTAGCAATGACTATAACATTAACCAAGATCAATGACCACAAGATTAACCATGCAAGATCAATGACCACAAGATTAACCGTGATTGCGACTGTCGCTTCTGCACTTCTCATTCTTTGACGTCCTAAATCTTCTTGTAAAGACATGTATGTTACTCACTTTAGTTATCTTCTCTTCCGTTCTTCTTTTCAAACGTATCACTAAAGCATCGGAGAGCATCAGTGCAGCCTCACGGCAGTGCTTTTCCGTTTTAATGCACTAACCTGCCGAGTTAATGGAATAGCTCAACCAGCCATTATTTTCCGTACACGAGAGTTTTCAACCCTCTTATGAGTTGTTGGGTAATCCAACTAACCACTATTGTAGAACACAAGTGTTGGCACCTTTTTTTATCACTTGGCTGGCGCCACAGATCACTATTCGCCTAACGTACGAGTTGGCACTTCTCTCTACTTGAATGTCGCAATTAGTCACCTTTGATGTAATACGAAACTTGGCTACTACTCACTTAGGTGGCGCAACCAATCACTATTCTCTAGTCCTTCCCTAGCTCGTGCGGCTCATAGGCTATCACATAGATATTTGAAATCAGGAAACTCCGCTCCCTTTCTAGCTCACCACATGCAGTCTAGTTCGGCGCAATCAAACAGCAATAATCCAGATTTCTGCTGGAAAACTGCAATGTAGCGAAATATCTTTCCCATGAGAGTACAATGCATCCACGTGCCGGTCAGTTGGAAGACTTGACGCTTCAAAACTCATGCTGAAGCTTACATTGATGTGTTCATTTCTTCATGCAACACCTGCTTCACACCAGACCTGGCTGCCCTTGCTGCAGGCCATGACCACTACGGACGGACCGACAGGGAACCAGATTCTCAAAAATTGAGCAATTATGTAAATTCCGTTTCGACGCAGCATCGGTGCTAATTTTTCGACTAGTTCTGTGCAAAAATGAAAGGAAATTAGCCGTAAAATGTACAAAATCTCAATATTGTTGAGGATCTGGGTCCAAGTACATTGCAACGTTTTACTGAATGGGTTCTTGATAGAAACGCACGGTTTTTAGTTGGCCATCTCTAAAATATTCCTTGTATCTATAGTGCCTGGAAGCTTCTCTCCACTCTTTATTTTCTTATGATTATTTATAAATGAGGCATTGTATCGTGTTTGGTGATGGTTTTCCTATATACACACCGTATGAACTGCTTTGATAGTGCACTTGATAGCTCCTTGTTTGCCTGACATGCACCACCTTGTCAGCACTTTTGCTGGAGCCCTACCTCCGTACGCTTGTCTTCTCAGTATAGATGTTAGTCCTAGATGTTGGTGTGACACTTACTGTTGGCAGGATGCATCGTTTTCTCATGACCTAATGATCTACTTGCATAATACAGTGTCTATTATTTCTTGTGCAATCAATAATTTATTATGTATTAGTTACACGATTATACGTCTTCGACAGAGGATTCAACAATCAAGCATAAAATGTGGCCGCTTAAGAGTTTTCTCTTCATGCTCGTTTAGTAATGATTAGATAGTAAGAAACTACCTGCTCCTCGCATTATTTTCTGGCATTTATATTGTGATGGTCCATTTGCTTCGATTGCCAATATTCGTTGGAACCCACATGAAGATCATGAGTATTGCATATGAGCATCCATCAGTGGTTTTCAGAGCATCTGCTAAATTTTTCGTATCCTCAAGTACCATGAAATTAATTGAGAACGAATTGTGACGGCCCATCTGTTATCGTCTGCGTCAAAAAAGTTCCAGCTACTTATCTCTCTGCTTCGAGTAATTGATATGGCTTCCTTTATGCATAGGAAGTTTCAGATGAATGTTGGGTTAGCTTGGAGGGCGTTGGATCGTTAACTTTGGTCGAAATGTCTGAAAAGAGATTGAGTTTGGTTTCCTCGATGTTAATTGGACGACGGGATGAATTCTTTGAAACATGAGTTCCGTGGTTCAAAAGATTAGGATGTAGTTTGACGATGGATTTTTTAGACGGTTCGCCTGTTTTTCGTGACAAAATTGCAATGCTAGGTAACTGAAAAAAAAAACACAAAAGTTTCGATCTTAACCCTCGTCCAAAAGGGATTTTTTTCGTAGAACCAAATGAGTTCTAGTCTCATTACAAATATTTTGTAAAATTTCGAATTGAAAACCCGATATTCATGATATTAGTGATACCTAAACAATAAGCTGGATATAACATCGATGCCTATTCTATTTAATGAATACCATCGACTGGGTTTTGGTTCGATTAGGTTAGATTCGGTACGGCTGGTTTATGTTCAAATGAAGTGTAGGTTTGCAACGCTCGTAAAATTCTTTAGATATGGTAGGTAATCGAATGTGCTAGTTTCTTACAAGCAGTATTAGTAATTTTAGGTAACGCTAGTAGTTGCCATCTTGGAGGAGAACCCCAGGTCATATATTCAAGTAGAATACGAGGCTGTTCAGATTTTGTAGTAGCACACGATCGAGGTGCTACTACAACGTATTGGGAATACGTTGTAGTAGCAGATGATTTTGGTTACGTGTTGGAACACCGCACGAGGCGGATAATATGAGTGGTCCGAGCTGTGGTATCTAGTCATAATTTCCTGTGGTATCTAGTCATAGTTTCCTGTGATTCTATTCATAATTTCCCTCTCCAACTACAACCTATGAAAAGGACGACCACCTCGTGAGTATGACACCTCACTATTCCTCTTTCTAAATATGTCAATCAGAAATGTCGTCACGTATAAGACCTTCGTGAACATCGTTACATTTTTTCAAACTATAGCCCCTGCGCTATAATCGGAATTTAACTCATGTGTGCTGTGTTTTCAACAAAATGTGATACGTTTTGGTAGTAACTGTAGATTCACTTTAAGTCTGTAGCGCCGCGGTAGCGTCAACGAGATAAGAGTAGCTATAGCCGTGGGTTCAAGTTTTGGGAAGATCGATTTATTTTTCCGTGTCGCTGGAGGGCAGCGCTTGGTCGCCATCGAGGTTGTGTTTCCAGCACGGTCAGTGCATGGTTATGTGCGCCAAAACGAACTATGCGTACGTGTTTCCCTGGTAGGGGTCTTCATATTGGGTAGAGCGGTGACATGTGGAGTGTGGAATAGTTGTAGTGCTGTGGCCGTCTGGACCGTTGAGCGATATTGCTGGTGGATAGGATTAGGGGCGACATTGTGGATTGGTTGAGCGGTAGTGATGTGGATTTTTCAACTGGTGAAATGATTGGTAGCTTTGTCACCGCTTGGTAACTGTGTCGACAGGCCAGTTGTTCAACTTGTATTTATGTTACGAGCTCAGTTTGAAATGGTTTTGCTCCTGCACTGTTCATCCTGATGGCACTTAACGCATGGCTTTAGAATATACCAGATGTTACATCACCGCGCTCAATGCCTGTTTCTATAATTTCAGTTTCATGGTAGTTTCAGAAAATTCTACTTTTAACTCAGGTTATTTAACCTGTGTGCCCTGAAGAAGCAGTTGGGTTTCCTTTCATAGATGGAAATAAACTCGAACGAACTGATAAAGTATCACAAACTTTGATAAGATCGGATAAACGCTTGTGAAAAAGTATTATAATTGCCAAATAACTGCCTACCCCTAATAGCTCCAATTAGTCAACGACATTGTCGTGCTCTGCATGCTGCAGAAGTCAACCGTAGCACACGCATGCCTCTGTTGTTTGGTGTAGAACTGTGCGCTTGCTCATGATTGTTATATTACGTGAGTATTAATGATGTTTCCTTGCGTATGTCACTCAAGTTTTCTTTCTGTGTTAGATGTAGTGAGAGGATGAATTATTTTACTGCAATTGTTAGCTCCACAGTTGATGGTTGCCCCTAACTCTTATAGCAGGTCTTGACTTGTGTCCGATTGCTGTGAACTCCATGGGCTATGAGTTCTTACGTCTGCCTCATTAGCCTAGGGCATGAATTTCACTCCCGAAATGTTCCTTTATCTCACAAATATGTTGCCCATTGCCAGATAAATAATTGACTGCAGTTTTTATTTACCTTTTTGAACATTAAGAGTAATTTCAGAGCTTACACTAAAATCCATATAATACGCAAAAAAACTAGACATGCCTTACCCATTCTCCAATGTTGAATACCAATGCGATGGTCTGAACTACTTCACATGTCTGAAATTATATCTGACATACTTCACAGAAGTCAAAATTACTTGTTATCACGAGTCTATATAGTATACATCTGTGTCAGGTGTTTCTTAAAATCAACTTAATGATACCCACAAAATATTTATGATGCTTTTGTACACACAACTACCAGTGAATTTCGAAGCACGCGAAAATTTAGGACTAGTTAAGTAAATTAAATATCCTACTAGATGTATTTATTTACCAAAGATTACTACTGATGCTATAGTAATTACAAAAATCATGGGAAGTCATACGTCTGGTTGCTGGGTGTGTTATTGCACGTTTGACTATAATTAAGTCTGAAAAAATCCAATATATTAGGGTTATCGAAAGTTGAATGACCATTGACGTAAGAAAAAAAATAGCTGGGTTATCGTACGTCTGTATGCTAGTATTATTGTTATCGTGCGTACACCATGTCACTCTTGCCTAACGCAACCGTCTCTTCAGTTCTTCGTGCGACTCGACCACATCCGCAAGTGCTTCACGCAGAGGGGCGGAGTTTTCATCTTGGAGGAGTATAGTGCGTTGAAAGTCCGAATATTGCTTATATATATCCTAATAGTATCTTGTTTGTGGATACTTTTTGCTATGCAACATCAAAATATAAAGTTTCTCTAGACATCAAGCTCTCTTACCGAGCTTGTAAGAATCACGTTGTTACGCATTTACGAAAATCTCCACTCTAGTTAGCATCTCTCATTGGAGTATCTACAATAATATTTCAATATAACTGTCATAACTTTTAGCAAAGCTTCAATAATTATTGAATTATCATTTATTATAATTTTAGTAAAGCTTCCAACTTGAATTTTAGTGTCATCTTTAACCTATAGAAAGCATTTTTAAAATTATGGTTCTTTCGAAGGATGAATTCAAACTTGAAAAATATATCAATGTTGAAAATGTTCATTTTAATTGAATAGAATTTGATGAAATGTTTCCATTTTCTCAGATCCCAAGACGAGATACGTCATTCAGCGAAAATACAAGTCTGCTATGGTAAAAACAAGCAAAATTTCCTCTCCTCTTATTGATGTCTACCTAAAAAATTTAACCCCCATCAAGACAATTGTCCTAATACAACGATCTTAGTTTAATGACATATTGCTACCATTGAATAAATACTTTTAATAAGCCCATTGTAGTGAAGTGTGCGAAAATTGGGTTCTACCAAGCCCTAATATCGTTAATGCAAATATTTTGATGGTAATTTATGTTTTAATTACTCATAACATGAAGAAAACACTGTCCGTGATTGTTGAAGAACAAGGATATACAGGTTTCTTTATCTTAGACTTTTCCATTGATATTTGACATCGATGCTGATTATTTCTATTACCACCAGGCTGACCAGATCTGCTATGCTGTGCTGTGCGTTTTTTCATACGTCGCTGCTGGGAGCGAATCAAATAAACTTGACGTGGCCCAGGAACACGCGCGTCTGGCAGCCGCCGCTGCCAATCTCGTAGCCAGGACCAACGAGTGACCGCACACAATCGCGTACGCCTGGCTCCTGCCGCCGCCAATCTCGTATAGTCAGGACCAATGAGTGACCACTCACAATCACGCGCGTCTGGCAGCTACCGCCGTAAACCTCTAAAGGTCCGTTCACACTAGGGGCAACACACGGGCGCCAAGCGCCTCACCGCCCCTCTGTGCAGCGCCTACGTGCGCTTCTTGTGGGCAACGAAGCTATTGACCAACTAGCGATTCACAGGCGCTCTGCCTCATGCAACAAAAGCGTTCAGAATCTGCGACAGGCCTATCCAGGCCTATTCTTCAATGCCGAAGATACTATACTATACTACTACTCAGCACTGCACTCAGTAGACGGCTGTCTGTGGTCTAGCGAGGTTGTCTGTGTACGCTGGTCCTTTACTATTGCAATTGACGCCACTCTTGTTTGGACTCACTCTCCAGTAGAGAGGCTAATTGATCTTTGTAGAGACCAAGAATGCCTGTAGAGCGTTCAGTCAAAGGCGTATAAAGGTCGAAACACAAAAGAACAAGCTCTGGTGAAAATAGTTGAAGATTTAAAAAACTTGTGTGTACAAGTCACCATTGACGAGGTTCGCAAGAAAATTCATACGTTGGGTTCGCAATTCCATCGTGAAATGAATTTCATGGCAAATGAATTCCATCTCAATTCCACCATCTTGCTTCTGGATGAGAGTGACATTAGAGTCTTCAGCAGACTGCTAAACAAGTCCACTGGCAGTGTAGTATAATTTTGAAAGTCTGATGCATTCGTAACTGATAACTCTTTGAAAATGTACTTGTGTGAGCCCCCTCTCTTTGCAACAATTTTTTCACCCAAATACGGCGATGCCTACATCTTTTCTTAAAAGCATCATACCCGAGAACAATGGCCCAGAGCTTAAATTCGGATACATCCATCCTCACTGACGTCTAACTGGCAACTAATTTTCAAAGCACGTGGTCTCGAGCTTCCACGTACAAAAATAAGTGTGAACGGCTGTGGGCGGGAGAGGCGCTGCAGCAAGCGCCTCACCGCCCATGTCATGTCGCTGCCCCTAGTGTATACGGGCCTTAATTAGTCGAGACCATTCAGCGATCGGACACGATCTCGCGCGTCTGGCAGATGCTTCAACCAACAAGAAGCAGCGCACGACAACAGCTGCCGAGCTTGTCCCAAAGAGTGACCGTATACGGACCCGGCAACTTTGTTGCCAAACCACGTTGTTTATTCTATGCGTTCTGAGTCATCATTATATTTGGTCGTGGGTATTATTTTGATTATGGAAAAAGACTGAAAAATTCTTGCATATCACGCTCTAATCTCATCCATGTCACGAGGGACAAGTGGATTCGAAATGAAAGAAGAGTGGAGTCCACGTTGTCCTAAAATATTGGTCACTCAATAGATTTTGTGCCATACTCGGCAGATCGAGTTACTTCGTTATTTAAGTTCGAAGCACCAAAATTGGAGCAGTGAGTTGTGGGTTTGATAACAGCAGCCAACCTTGAAATGTTCTAGTCAAAATCGCCGAGATAGCCGGGCGGGCACAGAAGATAATGGAGCAGTGAGTTGTGTGTTCGAGACCCGCAACAAGCTGTGAAAATTCAGCAATGCTCTGAAGCAGCAACAGTCCTAAAACGCCTAATCTTCAATGCTGATCCTGCTATTATTATATTATTCTGTACATGAAATAAAATAAGTGCAATTCAACGCGTCATGTGGAAGTTAGCTTGAGACAAAAGTTTAATCAGCGTGTGAGATGTAATAATGCCCGTTGTCACGGAAATAACACACGAAGTTTCAATGCTGTATTTTAAGCCAGCGTCATTTCGCAAGTAAGATTGTAAAGTAATTGCTCCAAGACCAAGATTTTTAAGTGAAACTAGTGGTTGTTCCTCATATTCAGGAGCCTGATGCACCGTAGTTGAGGCTGAGAAGCTTCGAGCCAGTTGTTCTTATCATGTAGAACTGCTTACAATTTGAATTTTATGGAGAACTTTTTTATTAATTAACCGTGCTGTGATTTGTGTTGGACGGAGTTAAACTATGTTGTGGAATCATCACGCTGTAGTGCATCACATATCATTTTACAGCTGCTACTCCTACGACGCCAAATCTTACGCAATGTTTATCTGTAGAAGCCATTTCACGGAGTAGACAAGATTTCTTCTTCTGTGTCTCCATGCCATCTTCTAACCGCAGATGTACATTGTATTGTACAGGATCACGTGATTGATGTGCAAAACATTGAGTCTACCGCCACGTCTTAACATCACGATTGTGATCTTGTCTATCTTATTGTGCAGTTTCAATTTCGTGAATTGAAACGATGAAAAGTTATTAGTAACAATTGAAAAGTTGGCAAAGTAAGTGTTCTGATTGTTGTATTTTTACTGCTGGTGTTTTATATAGAAACCTATATTTATGCAGCGTTCAGCAGCTGGAATATTACGCGTTGTATATTTGTTGATAGTTTCTATGGTAGAATAATGTTTTCCCACCAGCATCAAATGTAACTTGTACTTTGCTATCTTATATACAAATCTTGTACTCGTAGGAACATATTTCTTAGACTAGATACTCGAATGAAAATACTTCCACTCTTCGTATCATTTGTTTCGACCTACGGTATCTGAAATGTCTGCACTTATTGAGAACCTTTCTATGATTTTTAGAAATTTTCTGAGAACCCATCGTTATTGGTTTAGGGATTTTTGAGAACACTTTTATCATTGTTTTTAGGTATTTTTTGAGAACTCTTCTATGATTGATTTAGGGATATTTGAGAACCCTTCTATCGTTGGTCTAGGGAACTATAAGTACCCTTCTATCATTTCTTTAGGGTTTTTTGAGAACTCTTTTATGATAGGTTTTGGGAGTTTGCTAAGCCAGATTTTTTAAACTACTCGTACAATATTTGCATCGTGATTGTTCGTATCCTCATTGTTCCAACTCCGTTGGATATCTGAGGCTTGCTTATGCTCTGTCATTGTTGGTCTGGAACAATAAATTGCCTATCACATATTGAATCTTGAGTCGACGGTGAGGCGTCGTGTTTACATGTAATCCATACTGTTATAAAATGCATTAATGCTCATATTTGTACATACCGGTCTCAATTTTACGGTAAACTGAAATATATATCAAATTCTCATTTTATATGTGAAACATGGGTCTTCTTACCTGTTGCCCTATAAAGAAATGTGTTTTGCCAATTCTTCCTATTGATTCACTTCTTTGTTTTAACGTTTCTCTCCGATGTCTTCAACTTTAATCGCATTCTCTTTATCTCTGAGCCAAAAACACATATTCTGAGGCTCTTTTTCAAGCTCCTGAGAAGTCTTCCGGCTGGGAATTTATTGTAATCTGTTATTCATTATGTAATCGCTAGATCAATGAACCAATTAGAATTCCCAGTTGAAAATTCGCTTGAACATAATATGCCCGAAACACTAAGCATCATGTGCGTGACGGTTCAATGGCTGCATTTATGGAGGTAATTGTAGGTCTGGGGGTCAAAAGCGAGCCTAATTTGAAAAAAAACTTCACAGTTACAAAAGTTGTCAATTCAAGGAGTAGGCGGCATTGAATAGAGGTTAAATGATGGACGAACTCTTGCGTGCTGGATCGTGCTCGGTCGCCACGCTGATGACCATGCATAATATTATTGTTATAGATTTTTTCCCAAATTGTTATTTATAGAGAAAAATTGTTGAGTACATCATAATGTGTCAGTATCAATAAATTTATAAAGGCATTGACAAACGTTATTAATTTCCCAGTATTTACGATGATTTAATCATAGCTATACTAGATTTCATTCTAAGATAGGTATAAAGAGACGAAGATCAGCGGGAATCTCCGACACATGACAGGCCTATGCATCAATGCCGAAGATACTATACTACTATACTATGACCATTTGGAACCTTAGGTATGTTTGGAAGCATCACTTGACTTGACTTGTCAGACGAAAGCTCAAATGAAACTGAATAAAGGCTTGTTATAGACGTAACTTTGAAAATTGATTATGTTATTCATTTTCTGTCTGACGCTAATAAATTTATCCTACCTATGAGTAAAACAAGCGTGATATATTTCAATCAAAAAAGGAATGAAATTTCAATTTTTTGTTCGGGAGTAGTTGAAGGTATTATATTAGTGAGGATATTGGAATTTATAGCGTAAGATATTTTTGATAATCTTTCCGACACCATGAACGAACAAGTCATTAGCATCATGTCGGATATGAAATATGATGAAGATCCCGGAAAAAATGTATCTTATCTGCGTTAGCTTATTTTCAAGTTATGTTTCATCTACGTGTATGAAGTCATTAATGATTTTGGTAAGATAAATTTTAAACTGCAGGAAAAAATAGGTGAGCAGACTTTTATAACGAGAACGTGAGAAAAAAATAATTTATCATGAAGCCTAAAAGTAAAGGCCGAGGCTGTTGGCTTGTTCCTAAGTTAGCTCAACTGTTGCTAGGCTAGGCCTAATGGATGTTTGAGACGTTGAGATCGAGAATGATTTCAGTTGGCCACGACGTGCCGGTGCCAAAGTGTCGAGCGGTTCTTTGAAGCGTTCGGCAGGAACACTTTTTCGGTCCAAAATTTAGGAAGAAAATATTAATGCCAAATTCTGGGTTAGTCTCTGACATTCATACAATAGATTGTAGTTTTCTGTTGTAAATTTACATGACTAATATTCACGAGGCTAGAAATATACAAAAATTTCTTGTTGGTTCGAAATGTGTATTCGGTTCAAGTTGCTGACACTTTCTGTTACCGTAAACGACGCATACCGCCGCATACGGCACAAGTCACAAACTTTCTTCGACTGCCAAGAGAGTCTGGCCTACATAGTAGAGTTAAAATTCCTAGCTTAACCCATTTTAAAACACCAAATCAACGTAGTTCTAAGTATCGCTTTACTTGAATTTGGATTGAACTTTTCTGTAGAGTGTAGACCATTGCCATACAACTACAATATTTTGAACATAAACTAAGGGTCTGAAATCTGATCACTAATAGTACCTACCTAACTCTCCAAGTGTGAGGCGGAGTGAAGTGTCTACTAGACCTTTAACCTGACCGTAACTCCGTAAGTGTGGAGCTATAAAAACAAAAACCCAACTGGCTTTTTCACATCTTCTTTACGTAGCCTTCAGCTGCCTAGGCAGAGCTACTAAAATTATTACAACTATTATTATTAAATAGAACTGATAAGTGAGGAGGCCTTTGAGTTTGAGGTCACTTTGGGCCACCTGTCAAGTTGTCAACTGTCATTTAATGATTTAGAAATTAGATTCAATCATTCAAGTAGCTAGGTACCGACGTACCGTTAGTGTTGTTTTAATCTGTTATGTATCAGCATTGAATTTGCGGTTATTTGCCTCTGTTCAATCTGCTAGACTGCTAGGTAGGCTATATATTATAATTTTGTCTAAACCTTTTATCTAATAATTACAAATTTTGTATTATTTGGTATTAATTAGGTAGGTACCGTACTGGTACATGTTACCCAATGGCCAAATCCAATACCCATTATTATCCTAGTTAATTGAATATATTTGAATTAAAATTTTTGTTATTACTTGGTTGGTAGGTAGCTACCTACGGTAGGACCTATTTCTTGTTGTTGTTCATAACCCAGCTGTATCAATATTTGATAGTATAAGAAGCTGAGAAGCTCTACCTATTCATGGAATTCCATCATTCGCAAGAGGCTTAGGTAGGCCTAGTCTGACAGACTGACAATCTGAATGAAGTCTGAAGCCATCATCCACCTCAAACCTCCAGGCTCCATAGAATGTCTGCAAGCCATTATCATCCCAAATGTTTTTTTTTATCAAACTCAATTTCTCAGTCATATCAGAATACTAATAATATGCACTTAAAAATTACTTTTTAAAGACAACACTTCTAAAGAATGCAGTGTCTCCGATGTTACACATGTACAATGAATTTCTAATTATATTATCATATATTAAAATAATGAATTTTAAATTTTATTTTTAAACTTAAAAAATAAATATTAAATACTATTGAATTTGTTGAAATTATTCTGTCAGTTGATACGTGCATTGTCTCCAAATTTGCGCAAGTGTGCAAAATTTCATATCAATTGAACAGGTAGAAGTGTGTTAAAAGTTAAATATTGATTATAAGATATGTACTGTAAAATGGGGTGACTTTGACCACTTTTTTTCAAAATGATGCCACTTTTCTACTAGATAAGTTAAACTTAAATTGAAACATGCAAAATGCAGGTCTATACTCTAGCTTTACTTAGGTACCATAAATTACTGGCTCCTGCCTCTCATAGTTTTGATGTAATTTCAAAAAAAGTGAGGCTCTTTGTTACCCCAGCTCTTGGGGTTTCTTTGACCGGGTGCTAAAATCAATTTTATTTTTTGGTAAAATAAACTCCAAATAACTCCAGGTTGTGGTGCATTGTAGTAGAACTCTTCTAGTTACATATGCAAAAGACAAATTTTTGGAAAGTGTCATAGTTTGCAAATGGGGGGCGCTGCCCCCCAATGGGCAAAATGTGACCACCTAATGGCAGCTGTGATGGGGTAACATTGACCGGTTTGGAAATAAAGTTAAAATTACCATATATAAGACTCTGTAGAGTCTGAAACATAAAGAAAAAAAACATTAATAGATGTATCAAACACAGAATATGTTATATGGGTACCTATGGTAATTTTAACTTAATTTCCAAGCTGGTCAATGTTACCCCATCACGGCTGCCATTAGGTGGTCAAAGTTCCCCCATTAGGGAGCAGCGCCCCCCACTGGAGAGCGGCGCCCCCCACTGGGGAGCGGCGCCCCCCATTTGCAAACTATGACACTTTCCTAAAATTTGTCTTTTGCATATGTAACTAGAAGAGTTCTTCTACAATGCATCAAAACATAGAGTTATTTTACCAAAAAATAAAAAAATTGGAGGGGGTACTCCTACAGGCTTTAAATAATAGCTCTTATTCGTGGGTCACATTATTAATTTTTTAACCTGTAAGATATGCAAACTTTTAAAATCTTTCTATTGTGTTACGTAGCCTCAGTATTAGGCCTTTGATGGCCATTAACCAAATTTTTCTATATCAAATCGTTTTTGAGTTTTGGGGGTTTTTGTTACAAAAACGAAAAGTGGTCAAAGTTACCCTGCTGGTTAAAGTAACCCCATTTTACGGTAGCAGACAAAATTATTTTGTTCACTTTTTTTAATATCAAAAAGGAAAATTTTTTAATGCAAAATTTCAGATTGAATGGAGAGGTAGAAATGTGTTAAATATTGATTATAAGATTTGTGGCAGACAAATAACAAGAAGTGAAGTTAAAGAGAAGTGTTGTAAAAATACAGCAATAATTAAACTAGTGCCACCAGACTCAACTCACAAATGAAAAGTTTTTAAACAGAATTCTTCTATTTGTGTAGAAATCAAACTTAATTATCTCAAAAAAGCAAAAAGTCTCATGATTTAGCCAGAATAGAAACTTGAATATTTTCAACATTTTCCCTGGATTAAAATGTTGAATTAAAATGATTTATAGGTGTTTTGAGATAGCTAACAAAACCTAACATCAAAGTGTAAATGCAACAATCTACAGCATAAAGTTATATTATGTCTTCTTTCATAATTTTATTTCAGAAAGGCTTGCATAAATATGATAAATTAGATGATATATACTGTTTGAGGTGAGTTTATGTCCAGAAAGATGTGTATCAAAGATACAACAGTGCAGGTGAGCACAAGTCTCACCCCATGTGACCCACAAAAAAACCCTGTGTTGATTATTGGTCAGCTGAAGCATCTGCAGCTGCTCAACTTTGCTGATATTTCTGCAAAACTGGGGAACCGCGTCACTGAAACTGTAAGAAACTCTCATGTTAATGAAGCTGGTGCTTGTTTTCCTTTCACTTGCATGTTTTTTCTTTATGCAGTATATGCACCTCTAATTAAAAATTTCACAATTTCTAGCATTTGTTTTTATTTAATTCACACATTTTATCATTTCAGTAGAAGTGATACTTTTAAATTTGATTTTAATTCCATACACATCATTTGACATCAGCAGTCAAAATAGATCTGTTTATGACATTAATGATTGCTGTGCAGTGATGCTACATGGTCAGGTGGGTTTTCTCTCACCTGATTTGCTGTTCACCAAAGTCCCTTAACAAATTTTTCAATTGATATTTTTCTATTCTTTGACATTGCTAGCAATACTATCACTTCCAATAAAAATCAACATATTTTATACCTCTCCTCCAATCTAATAATGAAAATCCTACTATTCCAATTAAGTTACTTTAATTGTTCAACTTTTATTTCATTTAATTCCGGCATTGTTTAATTATTGACTTTTTTCAGGTTTGGTCTAATGGTGTAAAAGGCTTGCAGCCAAGTCCTACAGACTGTGTGTCTCTGTACTTAAACCTGTGCTCTGTTGCTGCACTGCCTACAAGAGTGACTCGCCACAACACCAACTCCAGAGCCCATCACATAACAAAGATTGTCCGGTCACACACTGTTGCTGCAGATGAGGAGTATATTGTGGTAGGTTTGCTTACAGCAGTCAAACTTGTTGTGTCTATTTGCAAATTAAACACAGATTTTAGGAGTAAGTACTAAGTTGGTTACAGTAGCTAACAATAGGACCTACTTGTTAATCTTGTATCAGAACAGTTTTGTTTGTGCCACTAAATTTATGGCTCATTTCATTACATAATTATCTCAGCTTTCATATTTCCTTCATGCTAGTAAAAATGAGAACACAAATGGCCAAAATCCCCTACTTAATATTTACTTCTAAGTCAAGACCACACATTTGCTGGATTTGATGTACAATTGTTAATAAGGAATAGCTCATTCATGACCAAAATTGAAACTGGAACTTCCTCGAAACTTGAGCAGCTCTTAATGTATGCACAAAGTATGACCAGAAGTAATGACCCTAATGTTTCATTTATACATATTAGTACTATTTCTTCTTAATACCTAAGTCAAACCTATGAAGAAATTCCAATGGTAAAGTAAAACTTGAAGCAGAACTTGTTCCCACTTTTGGTAGCAGTGTTAGAATTCTTCTACTTATAGGATCTACTGCAAGTTTTCTTTCTGATGTTCACTAAGGCCATAGAATGACTATTGAAGAAAGAGAATAGGGAACTCTGGGAATGCTATTTGAAGGTAGTAACAAATTGTTTACAATGTCTGGTCTGGTAAATAATTCAATTTTAGAATCTCTGATAGGCATTTTTCTAAAAGAATTTGTCAATTGTTTGTCTGTTAATTAAAAAAGACATGGCCAGTTATCTAAAATGAATATTGTTTGATTTTGAAATAATCCAAATCATCAATAAGTAGGAATGTGAACACATAATTTTTCATGCACAATATATGGTTTAACAAAAGACACATTTGTTTACAAGATTTCTATTATATTTCTGCAAAAATGTTTGAAAAGGTCTAATTTTTGCCTATTTACATATATGTGTGTTTTCATGAAGAGGTCAATGCTAATACATTTATCTTATGGAATAAGAATTAGAGGCTAAATTTGCTTGTGAAAACAAGTTAATTTAATAATAATGAATCCATTTGAGTGAAATTTTCTGGGATAAGAGATCATGTGAAGGCAAATTTTCTGATTATTCTAGCTTGAATCAAAATATAATTACTCAACTTTTCCCTAAATTGCTCCGTTGTTCGTGGCTCACAGCCAGAATACCGCTCCACCAATAGCTTGTTGCAACTTGCAAGACACCTGTAGTGTAGGGAATGAGTTATACTTTAGCTGTACGGTGCCCGTGCGAGCGGTCCAGCCCTTTTTATTGATGCCACACTGCTTGCAGTATTGCTAGGCTCATTAGATTTTTTGTAAAGCTCTCAAGTTGATGCTATGAAAATAATCGTGCAAATTTATCACAATGGGAAACAATCCTAAGTTACTAATCTGTTACGTCTAAATTATTTTAAAAATAATTATAGTTGTGAGCATATGTTCATCTATCAAAAAGCTATGCTAACGCCATGGCATGGTGAAGCTCTACCATGAAGCTATAAAATCAGCCCAATTACTGAAGCTTGCTTACAGGCAACCCAGTCCTCTTCTTTGGGCATATGATGAAACTCAGTTGTTGCATGACATAAAATTCCCGTATCTTTGTAACAACTTCCGTTTCAATTCATCTTGTCTCTTTCTATTATTTGATCATGTAAAATTTTTCATTATGCTGATTGAGAAATTAGAACATTTCATTGAAATAGAATTATTTCTTGTGATGTTGAGAGGTTGTGTCATTTATATACTAGAAAGTAATTTTTTCTTGATGGGGGAAGTGTACAGACTTGATGATATCATGCTGCAGCAAAGGATGTGTTGCCTTACAGCTGGTGTGTGAGAGGCGCGATGTGTATGCAAGTGTGTGCGCGGTGGCGCGCGCCTACTCGCTCTACTCACGCAAGTCGAGCGTCGTCAACAGCGACCGCAAGCAGACCATCACCATCGAGGTGATCCTGGCTGGCAGCGACACTGAGGAGCTCTCTGCTCAGGACTTGGTGGTGAGCTGCTCCTTTCTTGTGTCATCACTGCACTGCGATTATAATACGTCCCAAAGTGTTATAAACATTGAATTGGTACTATGTTAATGTCTGACTAATTTGCATCACTCCCAAAATATTGCTTCTTGTTTGATTGCACTCCAGCAATATTGCCGTACTGTATATTCAAAAAGCTTCAAAATTTGTGAGCAGGAGTCCTCTTTCTTAAGCCCGTTCAAGGAAGTACAAATCTCATTCAGCATGTTAAATCCGAGGCTTGAAATGAGCGTTGCAGTGCTGGGTCACTTCAATTTCGAGACACTTCCCAGTGGGGAGTTTGCTGCAACATAATGACTTTTACTGGGCATCTTCTGCAATTGTGAAATTGAGTCCTTTAAGAAATCTTTCCGAATAAAATCAATATTTAACAGGTATTATCATTAGAGTGTGTGCTACTGACTCTATAAGTGAATAACTCATTCGATTAACATCCTATAATATATGGTGTGCACTTTTCTGTATCTAACTTGATTTCTGGCTCGCTATTAGTTATCAATTTTCTGCATATATTTCAGTAAAGTCCAAGTATAATTTGCTCATGAGGCTATCATTTCATTCTGATAACTTCCCATGTCGCTGATACTGTGCCTACTGCTGTAGCGACTGTTGCAATTATTTCATTAATTATATTAATGCATTAATTTAATGGAACCCTCATCCCAGGTGTTGGATGCTGCGATTTTTGGCATCCGCCTGGCGGCGTGCATCGTGGATACGCCCGCCCAGGAGATGACCACCACCGCCTTCATTGAGGTATATAATAGACAACATATATTGCTTGCATTGAAGGTATATAGGTATATGCATTGATGGTATATAGCTTGCATTGAGGTATATAATAAACAGTACATATATTTTATAGCTTGCATAGAAGTAACTTTCACGGGAGTAACTTTAGAAGTAACGACCCAGTAGTCCAAGTGAGTGGAATTCCATTGTGCTCCGTGTTGTCTCTTGCTCCTGATCTCTACTTCATTTAGTAGGTAGATTCCAAGAAATATAAAAACAGACTCCAATTCGTTCAGTTTATTCCACACACGGTCATAGCTGAACATTTAATTAATTAAATTAAATAAATTGTTGTAAATTTAATTAATTAAAAGTGCCTTAATTGCAAGGAAATACGGCCCTGCTTAAACGATCATGAATTCTCGACAAATCTGCAGAATTTTCAGCAAGAGCTGTGTTTTGCTAATTATTTGTGGCAGCTAGAATGGTACAACCCACAATATTCAATATCTACAACGAAGTTTGTCATTTAGTAATAAGTAATTTACTATTTTGACGTTCCCTTGATTTATTATTGGACGTCAAAATTCAACGGAATTTGATTTTTTGGAGATTTTCAAATTAGGTTTACATGTAAGTCCCTAGTTTGCAAGAAAAGCCTCTTTCTTTAATCTAGAGTTCTCATGTAATTGTAACAGGAGATATTGTTACTGTTATATATTTTCCTTATAATTTCACTTATGGAAACCCCAGACGCAGGTTCATCAGGAGTGTATCAGCAATGTTGCACTTATTACTTATTTTGTATCGCCAGTAATAACTCACCGTCTTCTGATAATTACCGTGCCTTAATCCCGTTTTGCATTCACCTATTTTTTCAGCTTATTTCATCACTACAACTACCATTTGTTTCGCTCAACACTAACGCTAGTTTGATATGCTCGTAATCACGTTTTCCTACTTGAATAATGTATTATTTATTAGTTAGTAGTTAGAATCTAAATTAATCATCTCACTAGAATTAATCTTGTTGCAGGAAATAGAAAGCGTCGGCAGCAAGTTGAACATCGTGCCGGTCGTGATCCAAGGAGAAGAGCTCAAAAAGCGGGGCTTTGGTGGCCTTTGGGGCGTGGGCAAGGCGGCGGAGTGCCCACCTGCGCTGGTGATCCTCTCGCACACACCGCCCGGGGCGTCACAGAACATCGCGTGGGTCGGCAAGGGCATCGTCTATGACACCGGAGGACTTAGCATGAAGACTAAGGTGGTAGACTACTTCAACGTTGCCTTCATCTTCCAATTTTTTCAAATGAAAGTGATAAATTCGAGTTTTTCATTACGCACAAATTAACAGTAACCATGCACCTGTAAGTGTCTCTATTATTATTTATGCCTCTATGCACTTTGACAGCTACTGTGAAACATTTTTGTTATTCCGCCAGCTAAATGCCTTAGAATATTTGTAGGCTTAACATCACCCATACAAGAATTTAGTGCTAAATTTATTTCTTCTATCAAAATTGTGCTGGAATTGCATAAATGAGACGATCGTTTTGCCCTGCTCACGTGTTTAAGACATCTTGGTTTTACAGACAACCATGCCAGGAATGAAGCGTGACTGTGGAGGAGCAGCAGGCATTCTGGGCGCATTTTACGTTGCAGTGAAATCAGGCTTTGACCAGAACCTGCACGCTGTCTTTTGCTTAGCTGAGAACGCCGTATCCCCCAAAGCGACCAAACCGGACGACATTCACACTCTGTACTCCGGCCGCAGCGTTGAGATCAACAACACTGATGCCGAGGGCAGACTCGTGCTGGGCGACGGTGTTGTGTATGCTTATAAGGACCTAAAGTGCGACACCATCTTGGACATGGCCACGCTCACAGGAGCCCAGGCTACTGCCACTGGTACTTATCAACATTTCCTATCATCTTGTTCTAATTTCCTCTCATCTTGTTCTAATTACTCTAATTGTTTTCCATTCAAGTTATCACTTAAGCTTGCAACCATCTTGCTTATGAAAATAGTGGAGATTATTTAACTGGGCGTATGAACAAGATGGTTGCAGAGCAGTGATGTAATGAGCCGTATTGTGGCAGGCAAATATCACGCCGCAGTGGTGAGCAACAATGACGAACTGGAGCAGTGCGCAGTGAGAGCAGGACGCGTGTCGGGAGAACTGGCACACGCCCTGCCCTACTGCCCTGAACTCCATTTCCCAGAATTTGCTTCGGTTGTCGCTGACATGAAGAATTCCGCAGCAGTGAGTAAAATTTCCCCAATTCCTCCGTTGTGCAGCTGTGCTGTTCGCATCATGTAAATTCATTGTCTTTCTTAATATGGATTTCTTAATTGAATGTTATTGAGTGTTGTTACTGCCTTCAGGACCGCAACAACGCATCGTCGTCATGTGCTGGTCTCTTCATCGCCGCTCAGCTGGGCTTCGACTTCTCCGGGCTGTGGCTGCACATCGACATGGCGGCTCCTGTGTACCTCGTGCGTGCTTTACTGTAGAGTACTTGAACTGCACCAACATCCTGTTTTGTATCAATAGCGGTTACAATGCAAGATATCTCACCGTCCCATACTCATTACTTTTTACATAGCCCCTAACGATCTAGGTTGTGAGCTTTTCATCAATCTTTTTGCTTGCAATTGTACATACTCTAGGCTTAAAATGTAAAAATTATTGTGTATGAGTCCATTTCAAAGAATAACTGGTGTGATGTGTATGTTCCTTCGATGCAAATACGTTTGAAATACTGAGCAGGGTGAGCGTGCCACTGGCTACGGTGTTGGTTTATTGCCATGCATCTTCGGCGAACACAGTCAGAGCAAACTGCTGCGTTCTCTGTCCACTCCACTGCCCTCTGCTTCCTCCGCCAACACGAATAACAACGAAGAATCTGGCCCACAGAACGACCGCATGCAGCAGGAGCAGCCATCAACCAAGAAAACTAGATTAGAATGAGATCAAGGTCACTTAGGCACTTGCTTTTAAGCTCTTGATCTTCCTGACACACAAATGCCATGCGTAACACCACGCAAATAGAGCCTTTTTTGAATTAGAAACTAAAAGTTCTGGGCCATAGAGTTCGTGTCCTGGAGACGGCATGGCGGAGATGAAGGATGAAATCGAAGATCCTGGATCGGTGCTGATATTCTAGAGCCTTGAAGTCCTCCACAAATACGGTAACTAGGTATTGTGAGCTTCTTGCAATTTGGCCTGTAAAGACTAGAATTTTTATCAGCCACTGTAAGTTACTTGCAACTTTCACCGTTCGTTCTAATAGCACGCCTGTTATTTGCTATTATTTTTTACCTCGAATGAGAGCTTGACTAATTTATCATTGCATCAGGAGCGCTTGACGGTGGGTGAATTCTTGCATGGTGCCTGTTCATGAAGAGGCGTGACATTTGCCGAGTTAAGGCAAGGATGCAATCGTCATTTGACAATGTACCGGGTTACAAGCATTGTTAGGTTTGAGATTTTCTTTATGCTACTGTCGCCATATCTAACTTTTTTGGTCGAAACTATGAATTAAGTTGTGAATCAAGTTACCTTTTTTATGGTTACCCTGGAACTTCGAAATTAGTCACCTGCAGCACCCACTCCTGCTTCCTCTTAGTTTAGTCAGTTTTTATATCTTAATTTATTTTAAAAATAGGTTTTAAATCCGATTTGAGAAAGCTTGTTTTCCTTTCCTATCTAATGCGTCTGACTTGGTCTGATTTCCAAGGCTATCGTGCTATCGTTAGCTTGTGACACTTCTTGTACGGCGCTAAAATAAATTTGCATTCATTTCCACGTTTTTCTTCCTAAACCCTTCGGTGACGCTCAGTTTTGACGACTCAGCTAAATAGTGAAAGACCAGCATGGTGAAAGGCAGAAGCCGTATGACCGTCTTCATACATTGCGGAAGCGTTTGTGATTTCTCTTGTTCAAAGATAATTTTTTCGTAGATTTCATAGTCGGAGTACAATTGATTGTACTGAATTATTTAATTGAACTCGGACACTATTAGCTTTTACACTAGGAAATTCAGGCACCGATATATGACGTTAATTATCTCCCTCACCCTCATTGGGTAATGTATCGGCGGTTTTTATAACCATAGTTCCTAACGCAATCAGTGAAGCTTCAAATAGAAATTAGAAACTGGAAAAAAAATCTCCGTCAGTGGACATTTATTTACAAGAGCGCTCTGTTGTAGCTATAAAACAATGCGTCATTTTATCCTGAAAACAAAAACTAACCTTCCTCGGCTTGTATACAAAATAAGTTTCTTGTTATAAGAAACATTAGTTTAGGCTTGCATCCTTGGTGATTAATGTAGTGACATTGATGCTTAGTCAGTCTTCACCCGGGATTGTTTCTTTTCCTTCAATCGTTTCTTGCAGTCCAAATAGACGTTGTTGAGATCGTAGGCAGCCCGGATGTTATCCTGTGAAGACAGACCTCAATTAAATAGATAATGAAAGTTTTGCTGCACTGAAAGTGGAACTTTGGTAACAAAATGTAAAAATGTCAACCTCAAACCTTTCTTCGCTGTGTGCTCTCAAGGCTTAGTTCCAGAAAAACTTAAATGTAACATATCTTAAATTTAGAATTAATACACTAGAGATGTTCAATTCCATTTTAGGAGAATCTCACCTCTGTGAAAAAGAATTTTTGGAACTTTTTATTGCTATCAAGAGTAGGTCGACGCATGAGCAGCTCTCCGTCCCTGTATATGGCGATGGTTGGGAGCTGCAATGACAGCGGCGTGTCGTTGATGTGGTATTTGCGGGCCACTTCGGGATACCGCCCGACGTCCACCTTGCCAAACTTCAAGTTTGGGAGTTCGTAGCTGCACAACAATGTAGTATTTACGCTTTTTAGTAAGCCATTTGACGAATTTATCCCCTTATGTGACGCTTATACTACCTAAACAGGCTGAACTGATGTTAGTTTTACTGTGCGGTGTAACGAATCAAGTCATAATTAATGGGATGCTTCTAATTGTTTCTAGATGTGATATTGTTAAACAATAACTTTGAAAGTAACTGAAGTTGACTTATTCCTCCAACACGTCACTTGGACAATTACTAGTTTTAAAAGTGGCTTAATTGTAGGAAATACGGCCCTGCTTAAACGATCATGAATTCTCGACCAATCTGCAGAATTTTCAGCAAGAGCTGTGTTTTGTAATTAGTTGTGGCAGCTAGAATGGTACAACCCACAATATTCAATATCTACAACAAAGTTTGAACTTTTATAATTGCAACAGAAAAAATATATTTGATGATAAACCATAATTCAATGCAAAAAAAGTATAAACAAACACCTTGGGCTTAAGATTATGCCAATTTTCATACAGATTTTTACATGAAATTAAACAAATAAATATGATATAATATTGACAAATTGCACAAGAATAAAACCTCCAATCTTTCTGCTCAACAAGTAATAAACTTATTGTTCTTACTCGAGAGAGAGCTTGGAGAAGATAGGAGCAAGAGTGGTACAAGGAGGCGACCAAGCTGCATAGAAAGCTATTAGCCAGACGCTGGACTCCGACTTGCTCTTCTCCAGCGCCTCGTCCAGAGCAGCACAGCCTTGGAAGTATGTGATGGCTTCAGGACCGCTGTACACAGGCTCTCCAACCAGCAGGAAATGCACTGAAAAAAGAAACAATGCGCAAGCAAAATTATGGTCAGTATCTACAATCTGAACTCTCATGTGTACGCTGTTAACAACAAATTTACAACTAGGTAGACATAGGAATTACTCTTAGAACTGCCACCAAACTTATAGTTGTGAAGAGAGCACTTTTGCCTTGAAGAATAATGAATATTATCTTTGACTCAAACATGGATGGTAAGGTAGCAATCAAACTGCCATAATTCAGTAAAACAGTAGTCTTACTAAATGTGTTTGAAAATTTCAAAAACATACATAAGCTAAATAAAATTTACCCAAATGAGCATAAATTCAGAGTACAAATAATGGTAATAACAGAATTTAAAATAGGCTCAGCTGCACAAAAAATATTAAGCTGTTCTCATATTGGGCTTCACAAAAAATAATTTGAAAAAAGTAGGAACTGAAAATGTTCTCACCAAAGAGGGAGGCCACATAAATTATTCCTTTGGCTGGATCAGCAGAGAACCATAGGATGAGATTGCAGGCTTTAGCATAGAATGTTGCTGTGGTGATATATGCAATGGTTGTTCGTGCTCCACTGCGTCGAGTTCTGAACATCACCACCACCAGCAAGAAGAACAGAACCTCACTCTCCCACTGAAATATAATATTCATGAGATGAATTCTTCATTTGAATTCAATTGCTTAGCATGTCAAGAAGTTTAATACCGATAGTTCAAAATTATATCAAGTCACAGTTGACTGTATATATTCATGATATCTATTGTGTTTAGTGAAAAGCTTTTTTGCACAAAGTTTTTCATCATGCACAAGATACATCAAGATATGAAAGTCAGAAACATTTTTATATACTAAAATGAAGCAATTTATATACCCAATGAACCATAACCAATAGAACTTTACTAGGTACCTTAAACAAAAATGGAGATTATTCTTAAATAAAGTTAACCAACTTGGTGCATCAAATTAAATTGTATAATTTATAAAATGCATGCAAAATATGCATAGCATACTGACTGTGTTGAGGTTTGGTGAGGTCCCTTCTGGAAACAGTAGGATGCAAAGGGGTTCTATCAATTTAGCACAGATGTAACTCAAGCTAAATAATATATTGAAACCGTGATAGGGATGAAGCAATACTTTTAATGTTTCTTTCACAGACATATTAAGCACTGTGGTTAATTTATTTTACAGATTTTTCAATATACCAAGTAAATGATCTATAGCATTACAAAATGAGATTCAATGCAGCAGCATATAGATCAACAGGTATGTTCTGTTAGCATTGAAATTATACTTTACAATATTTCTAGCCCTGAAATTCAATTAATCATGAAATAAAATGAAACATATCACAAGGAAAATATTTCCAACACAGACATATTTTTAAATTTTATAAAACAATTCATAACAAGGAGCTTCATATTATTTGATGCTAATCAATAAATAATCATTACTATACAACTGATTCAGATTATCAAAATGAAGTTGATCATCTATTTTACCTTCAGAGTTCAGAGCAATTGAGGAAATCATAAATAAATTATAGGGTAAATTTTAACACTTATTAACTGCACAAGTAATGGTATCCTTACTAAAAAAATTATTGAGTACAACAAAAAGTAAGTAACTGAGAGAGAGAGAGACCTATAGGAAAAATTTGCTTACAATTTAGTTTTATTTTGGCTTATCTCTTTTCCTACAATTGATAGATAAATGAACTGAGCCAATATTAATTTTAGTGACCAATTTTGGCAAGCACTAGTACCAGAGCACAGCATAGGTAATAATTTCAAACCATGCCAAAATATATGCATGCTCATAGCATTATAAGTTCATTAATTTTAAAATTGAACTAAAATTTTTTGGGTTTGATTACAAATTAACAATTATTAAGCTGTGTAAATCTCCTGGTTTAGTACCTATGTATTTTTAAGATTGTTTTTATTGATAGCCAGCCAAATTATTGGCATAAAAATTTCCTAAAATTTCTGAGATCTTCAATCCAATATTGTATGAAACTGCCCACTTTTGTAAGATGACAATGTTGATACCATCATTTCCTGATTGATGTCTTCCTTGTTGAAAGATAAGATCCTTCACATGCGATATGTTCATGAGCATTTCCTTGTATAAGCCTTTCCTGTTTATCAAGTCACGCCCTTGGTGACGTCAATTACCGTAGCTATATGAGCTCTGCCTAGACGCGGAAACGTCAGTCTTGGGCGAGGACCGCTACGGAATACCCCATTGCTCCTGTCCATGTCAAACAGGACAGTAACTCTAAATTAACGTCAGAGTAGAAGATACACTCTAGACTTATCCCTAATTCAACTGGACGCTGAAGACATCAGTGTTAAAGCTCCAACTTATTAACTGATTATCCTAAACTGTAAGCCGAACTATAATCCTAAAAGTATATTATATAATCGTTTATGCTGTCCCTCTATATCCTCGGATCCAGCTACAACCAAACCACCCTCAGATCATACTTAATTACAATTCATATAAGGGTTGCATAGAAAAGCAACCTGTTACAGTGGTGCTACCGACCAGTTAGCAACATCGTACACTGGCGCCCGAACAGTTAGCAACACCGTATACTTAACATTTAGGGGAAAAATTTATAATTCAACCTAAACATGTAACTTTTCACTTTTGTAGGTGGCAGATAGATGCAATGTCATATTAAAAAGTTCACTTTTTCTAGTCTTGGACTGTAATTTAATAGGGAGATTGATGCTTGAAAAATAATTCTGCCAAAATATATAAGTCAAAATTACAATGAGACTGCAGGGGTGTGAATTCTAACGAGATGGCAGGGGTGTGAATTCTAAAAAGACTGCAAGGGTGTGAATTCTATTTGTAACTGAGTGGAAAAGTGTAACCAGTTGCTCAGAAATATGATTGGTTAAAAGGCAAAATTCCAATGCACAAAAGGCTATCACTGTTTTCTCACCTAGTGTAACTGTCAAATGTCAATGCCACTATATACAGAATATCAGGCATAAGTTCCCTAAAATCATGGCAGAAATTATTGTTTCATGCGCACTTTTGAAAATCACGGGTGAAAATAGGGCATTTCACTTATTTATCAATAATTAAATTAGGAAAAAGCCATTTGAACAGGTGATTCACAAGTGGCTTCTGCCCAAATCTCTACTTTGGATTGTCACTAACTTTGACACAGCACAATTTGAAGATTGTCTCTGGCCTTCAAAAGAAATGATGTATTTTTATAACAAAATAAAATCACATATTTGTAGCACTAGCAAACTAATAAAATTGACAAAGTTATTTTGTAGCAATCAAACAAAACAAATTTTAATTCTGAATAGTTTTACCAGTATAGAATTTTTAATGATAAGCGCTGTTTATTTAGTGGTAAATTGAGCACAGCAGCTGCTGAGATCCATCATATGAAGGATCCATACAACTGTCAGACAAAAACACCAGTGGCATTCCAAATTCCTTCTAAATGATTGTGTGTACGTAATTTATGAGCGCGGTGGCCAAAAATAGGAGCGCGCATCCACTCCATTAGGATGGGGCCGGCCATGCACTTCAAAACAAGCAGGCCAGCGCCCAGCAGCAGCAGCGCACTCAGAGTCTCAGATAGGACGCTAGCAGGCCAGCAGCAGTGGCAGCATGCTTGTTCCGATGCAATAGAAGCAAGATGGCATGGATGAGTGCACTAGACTCCAGCACTCAAATAAATGGCATTTCATTAACAAATAAGTGGGATATTCTTATTAACAAATAAGACAAATATCACTCTCAGAGCGCATAGTGACAACCAGTGGTGGGCACAGCTAACCTAAAAGTTAGCTTCGATAACCGCTAATCAGCTAACTGAAAAGTTAGCTTCGATAACGCTTAACCGATAAATCACCAAAAAATATAGCGGAATTTGCCGCTAACCGCTAACTTTTAATATATAAATTTAGATTTGGCTTAATTTGGGGGGGGGGGACTCTGAAAAACAGGCCTAGAGAGCTGAACTTTCAGCCTTGAATAGGAGCTTTCCAAAAAGATGTAGCATGCCAAGATCAGATGATGATCAAGATGTACGTAACATAAATAAATAAATGAACAATTGAAATTAGGCAGTAGATGACATTCAACATACAGTTTATTAAACGAATAATAAATATTAAGGTTACACCAAGGTTACACACTCCTTTTACTATGGCTTGCCCTTCGCCTTCATCTCCTCGAGGTGATGATTGTTGCCTTCATGAACATCAGCCTCTCAAAGTTGGCATCTGACAGGGTGGCTCTCTTGGCACTCAAGATGTCCTTGCCTATGAAAACAGGCGCTCAACTGCAGCACTGGATGGGATGGCTGTGTTGTAATTAACGAAAAGGTTTATCAACACCTGCTCGCCTAATAAGGCAACGTCAGTCAATTCCTCCTTCGAGCTGCTTTCCAGACAGGTCTTCACCAAATTCTATGCCTTGGACTACAGTGACCCGTGGCTCCTCCTGCACTCCATGGGCTGAGTAATGCTGCTGAAGAAGTCATCTTCCCCATCCTCGTCATTGCCAGTGGTGCTGCTGCCCTCCTCAACGGTCTCCCTCATGGCTGTCTCCACGGCGGTCTCCATGGCCTTCTGTACCCTGCTGAGATGGCTGTGATTATGCTTTTCCAGCCAGAACAGGCAAAACTTGGGGTGGAAGGCCGCTGCCAGCTGGCACTCCTTGTCTTCTAGGAGGGACCAAAACCTTTTCGTGATGCCTGCCAGCATTGCGTCCACCAGAGGACTGCAGTATAGGACGTCTTGTGTTACTGCCAATAACACAAGACGTGATTCACGGTGATTGGCTGACGAACATATGATGACGTAGTCAGCCGTCAGTGTGGGCGTGGCACACGGGTTACAATCTTAGCATTAAATCAGAGATTTTTAAACATTTTTAGCGGACTGCCAGTTAGCGGAACTAAATTTAGCGGAAGCTAATTGGTCTGCTAAAGGTTTTCAAAGTTAGCTGAACAGCTAATCCGATAAGGAAAAAGTTAGCTTCGCTAATTAGCGGTTAGCGGATTATCGGAACTGTGCCCACCACTGGTGACAACCAGAGATTTTTTAGAATCAGTTCATTTTTAATTTCCTCATTTACCCAAGATTTAAACCAATTTCTTACGTATGATGATGCTGGTATCCAGGATACTTTACTGGTCTACTTATAAGTTTTACTGTCATAGGACTCAAAAATGAACTTGAGGGTGAGTCTAAAAAACTCTCTGCTTTGCCAGTTAAATTGCCACTATGCTCGGAGGGCCCTCAAATTGCAGCCCCCCCTCACCCCTGTTCCTTGTGTCAGTGAGTACTGAGTGCCCAATAATCCACAAACTGGGTTTCTTGGGAAATTTTTCAAACTTCATAAAAGAGATTACTAAATGGCATAGGAATATAGATAAAAGGCCATTAAAAGTGGTGAAATTATCTGAATGGTGGAATTCTAAGAATTGGATGGTCATTCAGAATTCAGATCCATCAGGACGGCAGCAGTGTTCCAGCTGCCCAGCACTACAGTACTCAGTAGTACTGAGTACTGTAGTGCTGGGCCCAAACTTCTGCCCAATGGGCAGAAGTTTTCTAAAATCATGGGCAGGAACAAACAATAACTTGGTACCTATCTTTTATGTGAAAAATGTCACCCACAATTTTCTCAAAACTGACTCATGAAAATCCCATTATCACCCGCAATTTTTTGGGAAAATCTGCCTGAAATTCCAAACTGCAACTGCCACTGGAGCTCCACTGGTGACCTGCAGGCTGCTGGTCCACACACACACACACAGACCACAGTCCACACTCAACCATGATCTTAAAATTTATTCTAACGTTTGAAATAAGTTTATCATCTATTTCTGGAACATCTAAACAGATAAAAATTTAATTTTGGGTATTATTACTATTAGAGCCAGCGCGTTTCTATTGCAGTAAGCGAGTTGAGAATTGCCGGCAATCCCGGCATCAACGAAGCTTAAGCTAAAATTACTAATTACTGAGCGGTATTTATGCTTTATATTCACAATCAGTACAAATCGCAATTCCATTTTTCATTTAAGTAATAACAACTGGCGTTCAAACCTCAAACAGACTTGTGACGTCAGCCCCGCCCTGTTTCATTCAGTTTATTGCATAAATTAACATGTTAGCCAGTAGCCACCCGGTTTCTTGAACAATTTTTTCGATGAGAGACGGTTAACTCGATGTCTCAAAGTTGACTTTCAACAAATATTTCTTACCACAATAAAGCTTAATCAGCAAAAGCCTACCAAGAATTTGCACTATGTTGAAGACAAATACTTTTGCAACATCCATCTTCGAGTACTGTTAAAAAAACAGTTGTCTACTACTACTTGTCTCCACAACGACCTCCGTCCTCCGCTAGCATCGTACTCATAGGCCATAGCTACTCCACTCCAGTGACTCATTCGTTCGGGCTCCCTCAATCAGGGAGCAAGTAGGTATCCGAGAGCGAGTGGGAGTGATTTAGTGGTTCCTGTCCTGTTAGACTTGGACATGGATGTTATGGATGTTAATCATGTTTGTTGTTGTGAAATTTTAGCGTTCGTATTAGGGCTGAATGTTATGTCTTGATAAATATATAGCTTAATAATAATTCCATTAAACTGTGCTAACTACATTTAGTTTACGTAATGTAGTTAAGCATTCGTTTATTGTAAAACACGGCGATAGCCGCTGCTAGCCTACGGTACCTACCTAATTGAATTAGTAAAATGCTGATAGTTCATGAATCATGGATTAATGGTTAAACTGCTGAAGGAATAAACAACCTTCAAACTAAATGGTACCTTACAATGATTTGAATGATCAATGATATTTTCCATATCACTTTGTTTATAGGCCTAGGCTAACTTGAAAGTGATGATGGAAATTCTATGTAAAAGTAATAATACTTGATAAATTTGAATTGATAGTATTATATCATTTGTATCCTGTAGCTAAGGCCTAGTATGAATTTTTCCTACTTATTACTGAAATGAAATCTTGCAGCTCTAAGCCTCTAATTTACTTACCTATGTGACCTATTTTTCTATATGAAATTTCAAAATTCTAAGCCAGATGGCCTAGATAGTTTACATTTGTTAACAATAATATAAGAGATAATTAATATAAATGATATAATGGAATCTCAATTCTCAAGGCTTCAAAAATGGCTGGAAAGCTCTAGTTGTGGCTGACAGCTGAGAAGGTAGTACCTAGATACCTATATTCCATTGCAGTCAGCAGTCTGAGCAATGAGCATGAGCAGACTGAGCATAGAATACATAATTATATTATCATGATGATAATTAAACTAAGGCTGGCTAGAATTCTTGAGAGGTATTATCATTGATTAATGAATAAGTGTAGGGTAAACATATTCCGGCACATTAAGAATGTAGCAAAAAATGAATGGCTATAAAAAAATCACCGTATGTGCAACTCAAGTTCTGTTTGCTTTACATCACTCTCAAAACACCGCACTACGCGCCAGCAACAATGAAACGTCACAAAATGTTGTCATATTTATTTAAAAGCATTTAGAATGCAAACCTACAAAATCCATATATTCTGATGCTTATGTGACTAAATTTGGCATTTTGTGAGACATTCCAGCCGTGCTTCAAACTCTACTAATTTGTAATGCCGACACTCTTGTGTTCAAATTCCGATCGCTGTGTGAGCTGTATTGGAATACGACACAGCTCAGAATTAGAACACTATTGAATATTGAACACTACATTATAAGACTTTTAATTAAGAGCTATTAAGCTTTTAATTAAGAAAATTTTAATTTTTGCACACAGCTCAGAGCCTCAGAACAAGATGTGTGTGTCCAATTCCAGTTGTGTCGGAATTAGTTTTTATGTGTCGATATCCGTTTCTTAACTAAATCATCTATTAATTTATTTACCACTTGAAATCAGCAAATACAAGTATACTTAAAGGATTCCTAATATATTCACAGACGCATTTAAAAGTCTCAAAACATAATATTCTTTCTACACAAACAGTTTATCACTATTTGGTAGAGCAGGGTCAACTATCAACTTTGACACATTTTTCAATTATCTCACTGGGTGACGTGCACTGTCTCTCTTTGGATCTTAACATTTTCCTGCCAGACGGCCCAGACCTAGTGTTTTGGCAATAGTTTGGCACGCAATAGCATGACATCACTATTTCAACCATCAACAAATGCGTGGAACAAAGACAAAGCTTGATATAAAGGAAAAACTAGAGGTATTGGAATTACCCACGATGTCGGAATCGGAATATACCGCGTTTACCCTACCCGTCAAATGATAACTGTTGGATCTAAAAATCTGATTCACTGTCTGGAAAAATCAGGCTACTAAAGCTACTCCTAAATGAGACAACATTCCCATGCTTGTAGTCAATTTTGTCTTTTTTTTAGCACATTTTCTCATTTATGGGAATTGGAAATGTAGGCGCTATCAGCATAGTAGCAAAGCAGAAAGTTTTTTAGATCCTCCTTCAAGTTCAATTTCAAGTTTTATGAGTAGACCAGCAAAGTATCATGGATACCAGCATCATCATACATAAGATATTGGTTTAAATCTTGAGTAAATGAGAAAATTAAAAATGAACTAATTCTAAAAAATCACTGGCTTGCCACTACTATGCGCAATTGTGCTTGTCAGTCATCATGTCCATCCATCCATGACTTCACGTCATGAACAAACAAGAAAATGCACTGTCACTCACTGCAGTGAGTACTGATCTAATTTTTTATTACATTTGCCCTAATTTGTTTCTTAAAACTTTTCAAAATACCGTTTTGCTTCTGATTTTTTCAAACTGCCCTCCAAACAATCCTATTAGAATTTTCATAAAAATGCAGTACAATATTACAGAGTGATCTTATTTTACTCTAATATCTACCTTATGTGACATAGAAGTCCTAAGTTTCCAGCTGCATCTTGGCAGAAGCAGATTTTTTTGCTAAAAATTCATCACTCACCTCACCACTTGTCACTAAAATCCATTTAATATAATACTAGTCCAAAATATGATTTATGAGGTTCATAATCCCCAGGGTGCAAAATGCAAGCAAATATCCAAAAATCTTCAGCACTGCATCTGCTTTAATACCAAAATTTATGTCTTTACAGACCGTATTACAATAAATCTGGCTAATGCACAGTGATTGGCATTTGGCACAGACGTGGGTCAGGTGCATGCTTTACAATTTACAATTACATTACTCCCCTCTGGGAATGTAAGCACCCATGGCTCCCCAGTTAGGTTGAAGTGGGGGCAATTTGGTACCCACAGCTCCCCAGTGAGGTTGAAGTAAGGGCAATTTGGCCCTCCCAGAGGGGAGTGATGCAGAGTACATTATGATTGGACCAACTGTTTTTTCTGATAGGGGACCCGGCTACCAGGTCCCCGTACCTTCTCATCCTGCTTGGTGGTGACATCGAGCCAAACTCAGGCCCCATCACCTTGTGCCCTACCTGCACCAAGCATGGGCCATCTGCTTGCTGGAGTAGGGGATCTGTCTTGTGCAACAGTTGCGGAAGCTGGTTCCACCTCACATGCACCTTGCTTCCAACCATTGGACACCATACCAGCAGCTGGCACTGCTGCACTGAGGGATGTGCTAAGGTATGGTGACCACGCTGCGGTCACCATCCCTCACTAAACTCTTACAAACAATGCCTGGACAGCACTCAAATGGACCTGTGCCCCCAATGTCATTCACTCCCCCACACTGTCAAGCATCTTCTGCTTGAGTGCCCAGAGCTGGCAGCACCCAGGCTCCGGGCAGGCATAACACCCATCGCGCAGTTATGGTCCAAGCTGGCTCGGGTGGTGGCTTTCTTGCGCACACAATAATCAGCACAGATGTATGCACATTACAATGAATGTAGACTACCTGCATTGTGATCACTACAGGTGTCAGTCCTGATGGATAAAAGCAATCAAAACAAGCAAGAGACAGGCAGTGACTGCTGAATACCACTGGTCACACAGCAATGCATCTTGAAAATTGCTGGCAATGTTTTTGGGTTAAAAACCACATCTTGGTGATGCATTTGCCTAAATCTGTACGTATCCTGGCAATAACATATGGCACATAACGACTATTGACTATACAGCAGTTTTCATTGTACTAGAAAGTGGTACCTATTTAAGGTTTGTTAAGTTTATCAAATAGATTGTTTCTTCTGAAGTCTGGCAACTTGAGTGCTGTGGCAATATTATACGCATTGATGGTACCTATCTGATATTTTGAGACTTTTCAGGTTAACAGAATAGATTAATTTTTCAGTGATATATCTAATGACAAATCATAATTTCTAAAATTCTATACTGAACTAAGTCAAACTAGAAAACTGGGCAGAAGTCACCCATGAATGAGATGAAAATATGTGTGTTAGCAATCAATTTCTGTTATTTTTATCCTTTACTATAAATGCCTTGACTAAATTTAAAAAAAATTACATAATTTTGCTAGAAATTTTCTAAAAATCACTAGCTAATTTTGTAAAATTCTTTCATTATGCACAGTATTCTAGAAGAGGAACCAAGGGCCATGGTTTAAACAATTTGAATTAGAAATTCTGTTCCATTTTTAAACTCATATAAATAAAATATTGGAATGAAAGACATTATAAATCATATAAATTCAATTTTATTCATGATATCATATGATCATACATACAGCTCCTGGCAAAAATTATGGAATCACCGGCCTTGGAGGATGTTCATTCAGTTGTTTAACTTAGTAGAAAAAAAGCAGATCACAGACATGACACAAAACTAGAGTAATTTCAAATGGCAACTTTCTAACTTTGAGAAACACTATATAAAATCAAGAAAAAAAATTGTGCAGTCAGTAATGGTTATTTTTTAGACCAAGCAGAGGGAAAAAAATATGGAATCACTCAATTCTGAGGAAAAAATTATGGAATCACCCTGTAAATTTCCATCCCCAAAACTAACACCTGCATCAAATTAGATCTGCTCATTAGTCTGCATCTACAAAGGAGTGATCACACCTTGGAGAGCTGCTGCACCAAGGGAACTGACATGAATCATGGCTCCAAAACGAGAGATGTCAATGGAAACAAAGGGGAGGATTGTCAAACTCTTAAAAGAGGGTAAATCATCACGCAATGTTGCAAAAGATGTTGGTTGTTCACAGTCAGCTGTGTCTAAAATCTGTACCAAATACAAACAATATGGGAAGGTTGTTAAAGGCAAACATACTGCTAGACCAAGGAAGACATCAGAGCGTCAAGACAGAAAACTTGAAGCAATATGTCTCAAAAGCCAAAAATGCACAACAAAACAAATGAGGAATGAATGGGAGGAAACTGGAGTTGTAAGAAATTGCCTAATGGAAATAGGATTCATGTACAGAAAAGCTAAACAAAAGCCATCATTAACACCAAAACAGAAAAAAACAAGGTTACAATGGGCTAAGGAAAAGCAATCATGGACTGTGGATGACTGGATGAAAGTCATATTCAGTGATGAATCTTGAATCTGCATTAGGCAAGGTGATGATGCTGGAACTTTTGTTTGGTGCTGTTCCAATGAGATTTATAAAGATGACTGCCTTAAGAGAACATGCAAATTTCTACAGTCATTGATGATATGGGGCTGCATGTCAGGTAAAGGCACTGGGGAGATGGCTGTCATTACATCTTGAATAAATGCACAAGTTTATGTTGATATTTTGGACACTTTTCTTATCCCACCAATTGACAAGATGTTTGGGGATGATGAAATCATTTTTCAAGATGATAATACATCTTGCCATATCCTTGGTGGAAGCTGAAGAAAATGGTCCATGACAAGGCTCCAACCTGCAAAGCTGATCTGGCAACACCAATCAGAGAAAGTTAGAGGCAGATTGATGAAGAGTACTGTTTGTCACTCATTAAGTCCATGCCTCAGAGACTGCAAGCTGTTATAAAAGCCAGAGGTGGTGCAACAAAATACTAGTGATGTTTTGGAGCGTTCTTTTGTTTTTCATGATTCCATAATTTTTTTCTCAGAATTGAGTGATTCCATATTTTTTTCCCTCTGCTTTGTCTAAAAAAATAACTGTTACTGACTGCACAATTTTTTTTCTTGATTTCTTATAGTGTTTCTTAAAGCCAGAAAGTTGCCATTTGAAATTACTTCAGTTTTGTGTCATGTCTGTGATCTGCTTTTTTTCTACTAAGTTAAACAACTGAATGAACATCCTCTGAGGCTGGTGATTCCATAATTTTTGCCAGGGGTTGTATATATAAAACATAATATATCTTATCATAGGAGTAAAAAATATCTTCTTTTTGAGTTTTGACAATCTATATCCTGAACATTTTTGAGCTGTTGAATTTTCACTAGGTGAATTAGTACCTACCTTTTATCCAATTATATACAAGCAAAACTGCAATCTTGTATAAGCAATGCAATTACTAATCTACCCAAGATATTTTGCTTAGGAGCTGCACTATTTTTGTAATAGGTGTCACTTTTCAATTTAAATTTTACTTTTTAAATTTGCATTATCATAAACATAAAAACATTTGACTTGAATTTGCTGTGCACAAACCATGATGTAACCATTAAATTCTAGGAAAGGGAGTTTATTTAAGTTCCACCAGAGGCACACACTCCATAGACTTCACCTGCAACCTGCAAGTTGGCTTATGCTTGGAGTTTCTCAGGCTCTAGCCCAATTTTCCAATTCAGTACAGACCAGTTAACAAGTGGCAGCAATAATGTTCATGAAACTAGTGGACAATATGTGGCACCAGTGCAAAGTAGCTAAAAGAAGAACATTTATCTTCCTTGCACTCTCTATCCTTAATTATGATGTTCATCCATATAACATTGTATCAGAAATAAATTTATCTATAAATAGATGTCACCCTAATTGTTACTAATGATGTTCTAGCAAAAACTCAAATGAAGAAAATGTATAGAGAAAATTACATTTTTTTACATCAAATGTGTGGGGGTATCACAGAAGCAATCCTAAAATATCCTTGATTGGAAGAGCCTGGCATGCAAAATAAAGCATTTGGTACAGTTTGATGACTATGAAAATGCTTAGTAAACATTTCTAAAAGAATTTGTTTAACATTTGACAGATTTTACTAAGTGAATGTTCCTTTTACTAGTGACTGGAATGTATTTGCCATTTTATTTGTTTAGATTGGAGATTCTGACCAGGACTGTTGAAAATGTTTTTGAATCATTTATCAAAGACTAGTGTTACAACATTATAGTGTTGTAGTGTTGTCTTGGCCATGAGTTCCTCTGAATGTGGTGTGGTAGCCAGCAGAGGCTGGACAGGAGGTATTACTCTCACTGTAGATCCAGTCAGTCCTCAAAAGTGCTCTGATGCTGATGATGTTTGCCAGTTCAGTTCTACTACAAACATGACTGAATCATGTTTGACTGCAGCTTCCTCCACACCCATGACTTCCTCCACCCTGTCAACGCACAGTGCTCCTGGCAACAGCAGTACAGGGGCTGCACGACGTGGGAGAGCTTCACCCGCTCCTGTCAATAGAGTGCCTCTTGTTCGACAGAGCGAAGAGAGAAGAGCCAAACGCTGCCGCTTCTACAGAAATGGCGACAGGTAATTAATATGATGAATTGACTCCATCTTTCTTTGCCTCCAATTTGTGGCCAAAACTTATTCATTTCAATGTTCTTGGGACCACTACCTATTGTTCATAGTTATATGATTTTACAATGATGCGCCAAAATGAAAGTTTTTTTTTTTAATTTTTTACATGCCTCAAAAATTGTTGACACACAAAATACTTTGAGCATTTGCTTTAATTTCTTTTCTTTCCCTGTGTAACAGGCCCTCTATAGTCTCCTTATTGGCACATTATTTACAATGAGCTCATTGATTGCTCTTAATGGCAAGTCAACTCCCTATATATTGACAATTCATGCTATTCATAAGTACTAGTTAAACTTTTATAAAGGCATTAAATATCTCCTCAGGTTTCTCATTAAGAACAGTCAATGACAAATACGGTATTATGTAATTTTATATTGGCTGACTAAAGGTAACTTAGTGTTTTTTTTGTAGCCAACAGCCCATAGAAAATAATATCCAGATGATACACAACTACCGGTAGTCATTAAATATGCTACAATTTACACCTTTACTGTTGCATTCATTAAGCAATAAACTCTGGACCAGTACTTAATTGTAAGATTTCTTACCACCTATTGCCATGTCAGAACTACTACTAAGCTTATCCTGCATCAGACCTGTTAGCATCAACTTGTGTTTTCTGAATTATTTATGTGGTTAATAATGTTACTTTGTAGCAAGATGAAACTTCTGAAGTCTGGAGTTTCGGTGTTTTAAAACTTGATTTGAAATTATTTTACTTGTGCAGATGGTTTCCTGGTGCAGTTGTGGCTGTATCTTCAGACCGACACCGGACATGGGATTCTCTACTCGTGGAGCTGACTCGCCTGTTAGAGCACCCATTGCACTTGGCAGCGGGGGTGCGCTTTGTGTTCACTCTTGAAGGCACCAAGATAGACATGTTGGACCAGTTGTGCAATGCAGGCGACTATGTGGCATCAAGCACTGATAGTTTTAAAGCTATAGACTACAGAGCTGCTCAGCTTCCTCAATGGCACCTGCAGACCAGAAGACGGGAGGCTTTGCATGTTCCTTCTTCACGTCTAAATGGTCCATTAGAGAATCTTGATGAATCCAACATGAGACCTCGATTGATAACGGTTCTCAGGAATGGACAGCGACCTCGCAAGGCTGTACGTGTGTTGCTCAATAGGCGCACAGCCCGAGCTCTGGACCAGGTTATGGAGGACCTTAGCATGTCTCTCAAACTTGACACAGGCGCTGTCAGGAAAATATACACCCTTGATGGACGCCAGGTAAAAAACAGTGCTACCATTGATTTAAATGCAAGTCTTTTTTCTCTCCTATTTATTTTTATAAAGCTCTTGAATGAATAAGTTTTTGAGATCACTCTTCCATTATTAATTTTCTGCCAATCTTCTTGCTAAAACATTTCTCAAGTTTTCCTTCTGACTATTTAAACTTACTCAAAGAAGCCTGATAACTAATTCTTGATTTCCTACTAAAAATAATGTTTCTTTTAATAGGTATATAAACCTTTATCAAGTATGTTTTCTTTACAACCCAGGTGACAGCTCTAAAAGAGTTGTTTGAGGGCAAGGATGTGTTCATTGCATGCGGCGCTGAACGCTGCAGCCGCGACGACTTCTACCTTGACAATAAAGGTGACCACTGGCCACAACAAATTTAGTACAAGGCTGAAATATGCTTTATGATAGTTTAGGCTGAAGGTTTTTGCTGCATAATTGTTTTATTCTTCATCCCCTTGCTTGCATGTCTCAAAATTTGTTAATTAATTGTCTAACATTGACAATGAAACTAAGCTGAAAAATTCATGTTATATCATTTCTGAGACAACCCTATTCCTCACAGATGACAGCTGTGCACAGCTTGACAGAACAGACGAATTTTTATATTTTGTTCATGAAATAAGAAGAAAATTTACCATTAAGTTATTACTGTAAGTACCTATCTGGAGTGCCTGCCAATTTCAGTTAAGGTAATTTTAGTGAGAATATCTTGAGTGATTTCTTTATGCTTCTGTTACAGAGAGCCTGGCTGTAAGGCCGCTCCTGAAGAGCGCTGGAGTGTCACTGGTGCGCCGACGAATGCCTTCCCCCAAGCCCCGCGGCCGGGCCATCTCTCCCCTCACCCTCGAACACTCAGGTCTGCTCTTCTAGCATAGTGACTCATTGTCTCTTCAGAACTATTTTGAGGAATTTTGATTTATGATTTGGCAGCCTCTAGCCTTGGCACCTCAGGATTGAGGCTACAAAACAGTGCAATTCTGTTGGTCAACTCACCTCCTGACTTGGACTCCCACCCCGTGACCTCCGCCACCCCGTGACTTCCGACCCTCTTAATTCTTACTTCCCTGGCCCCGACCTCAACATCGTGATCCCCGACATTCTTTTCCCCTACCACCTCACTCCCTACCACCTTACTCCCGAACCCCTCACTCCCGACCCCCTCACTCCCGACCCCCGGCTCGTTTATTCTGTACGAAGAGCAACAATCTCTGCCGTGTTGCGCTGACATTCCTCACATTCTCCACAGGAAGTTTACCTCGAGGGTCTCGCCCCAGCAGAGGGGATGTGGCAGAACATCGTCCCCCTTCTTCTCCTCACATCTCCTTCCCCTCAAATGAGGACCTCTTCTTGCCCTCTGCCATTTCCTCCAGGTGGGATCCCCTCAGGATTAATATGTTGCCTTTAACAAGGCCCAACACTTCGGACATATTGTCAGGTTACCGGTTTGCTGGCAACCTGATTGTTAATTGATAAGTTCCTCAATCGAAGATCTTCAAATCAATAGTAGAAAAACCTGAGGGGTTTTGGTTCGTTTGATTTATGTCCGAATAACATATTAAATATTCATTGGCCAGGGAAGGATAATAACAAGTCGTGTATCTAGGCGTAAATATTAGAGATAGAGTTTTACGACACTGCGTGTTGGTATGAGTGCCGGAGTCTAAGACGGTGTTAGCGCGTCTAGAGTTAGCTGCATGACCGCAGCTGAAGGCTGTCTGCCTAAGACTCTTCTAAGACTGACTGGCAGTCAGCTCACCGAGTTTATATACGCGGTGACCCGCGAATAGTGACATCACAGAAGGTGACGTAAGGGTAACTAATGACATCACGACCTGACAATATCTTTAATGGCGAGACAACATACAACCGTGCCTGATCTTAACCTCACATGCTCCATGATATCAATATTACTAAATTAATGAATATCACCAAAATTACTAACGATATTGATAGCAATGTATTGAATGCACTACAAAACGAGTTCCTATAAGGCACCTCATGAACGAGTTTATGGCGCAGGTATCGCGTTGGGCGGGTGCTGGGCGACGGCAACTTCGCGGTGGTGCGCGAGTGTCGCGAGCTCGTGCCGCCCCGACGCAGGTTTGCCCTCAAGATCATCGACAAGTCCAAGTGTGAGGGCAAGGAGGACATGATCCACAGCGAGGTCGATATCCTCAGGAAGGTGCGGCTCATCAATCATTTTAGCATACAATTTTTGACATTTGTATAGAGTATGTAGCACAAATATATTTGTTCCAGGTTTTTTAAATACTTCAGAAATGAATTTAAATGTTGGTAGTTCGCAGTAAGTTTTGCGAGCAAAATCACTGACTGCTGATATTACCTATGTTTTGTGAGTATATTGTTTTGATTAAGTAGATTCTAGCCATTATGATAAGCTTGTTAAGGTGTAAATCTTTCGTAAATAACTTGAACGTCCCAGTATAGAGTTGTCATCTGTTCCTGATGTTCCATCAGGTCCGGCATGAAAACATCGTACAGTTGATTGAAGAGGTTCACTGTCCTGACTATCTCTACCTTGTCATGGAGCTCGTCACGGTGAGTTGAGGTCGCTCCATATTTAATCTCCTGGTATACTCGTCTTCCAGTTAAGTCTCAGTCTATTAGGTCATGATTAGCTTCTATCTTTTTGTTGCTTACGAAAGGAAATTCCATGACCCAGTTAAGGGCAAAATCATAGGGGCAAATCCGTGGTTTTTAATTTTTTTATTATCTTATCTACTGTCAGAGACCTTAGGATTATCAAAGTTCATAAATGCTGAAGATGTTGATACAACTCACATGTTTAATATGATCAACGTACAGAAGTAGGCTACCGTGTGTGATGCGTGTCGTGTCCTCTTGTGCACCGTCTGGCTCCAGCGTTGCAGTAGGAAATTTCTTGATAAATACTATGTGTTTATTGCCTAGATGTGCTGCAAAATGCTCTTTGTATGTCGTAGTGTTACTGCAATTAATTGGTTAATTGTGCAGGGCGGCGATCTGTTTGATGCCATCGCTGCCGCAACACACTACACGGAGAGTCAAGCCGGCCATCTCATCCGTGATCTGGCGTCCGCTCTGCAGTATCTTCACCTCAGGAACATCGTCCACAGGGACGTCAAGCCTGAGAACTTACTGGTGAGCTACACTTTAATTTATAGCATGAACTCTCCAATTTGTGTTCCGGCACCAAAATGCCCATTCTCAATTTAATACATACATTCCATGTTAGTATTTGTGAGCTGAATTTAAACCCAATATTTTGTCATGTAGCATATCGTCAGCCTCGCGCTGATGTATGCTGAAAACCTTGTAGTGTTAAACATTTATCCTTGATGCCGTAGGTGGTGCCTGGTCCGATGCCGCGGCTCAAGCTCGGCGACTTTGGACTTGCAGTGCAGCTGGAGGAACCGCTGTACACCATCTGCGGCACGCCCACCTATGTCGCTCCTGAGATACTTGCAGAGGAGGGATATGGACTCGAGGTGAGATGGAGGAATCTCTAGCAAAAGGCAGAGCACTGCATATGTATACATATATTAGGGCAAGTTGCTGCTTGCAGCGATGAAACATCACCATAAGCTGAGTTTTAGTGTTTACTTTTCATGTGCGGCAAGTTGATAGGAAGTGTTTGATTCAATTTCAACCCCACGAAGTTAATTTGAGGTACAGTCTATACTTCGGCAACTGCGGCGTTAAATGGCTTATGGCGACTTTTATGCTGCACCATATTTATTTAATGAAGAGCATGCTATCTCAAAGCAAGCGAAATGAATGCTTGCATATTAGCATCAAGTTGACTAATTTGCTGATCCTCCACAAAGTAAGTCACCGTTCCATTCAATTATTATTTGGTATGTCCGCCGATGTCTTATGTAATCGAAGCAATCGCCTTGGTCTGCTAATTCGCACAATTTAGCTTATAATTCCTGTTCGATATTTTGGAATAAGTAGCGACTTACTTACTTAGCGTTCAACAAGTTAGAACCTTGCTAACGAGATGAATGTTTCTGAAAGAACTCAATAATGCAGGTCGATATCTGGGCGGCTGGAGTTATAGCATACATCCTTCTGTGTGGGTTCCCGCCCTTCATATCAGCCAGCAACAACCAAGAGGAATTGTTCGAGCAAATCCTGGCGGGTCACCTGAGCTTCCCGTCGCCCTACTGGGACCACGTGAGCCCCCAGCCCCGCCACCTCATCGCCGCCATGGTGCTGGTCGACCCTGCCACGCGCTTCACAGCGGAGCAAGTCCTGCAGCATCCTTGGCTCCTTGTCAGTCCTGGGCGATAGATATTCTATTATTAGCTCCGTCTTCGGTCGAATAATAAAGTATTAGCTTTTCCTCTGTTAACACACTCTTGAAAAGCTTCCAGCATATCTGATTATTCTGCTAATGTTCTTAATTTTTCTGGGGGATTCTGAACCAGGTTTTTAGAGAATGAATACAATTACTCATTGCAACTCCATTGATTCCTTGTATTGTTGTATAACTCCAATTGGTCTAAACTTTCTTTGAGAAATAACAAATGAACAGCCCCAACGTTGGTCACCTGTGAGGTCCTTGTGAAATTTTGAAGAAATGTAGTTGCAGTAAGCAATGAAGTAGCAATTTTCATCAAGTTAAAGTATAATCTTCTTTCCCTGCAGGGAGAAGATGCACTGAACGAACTGGAGGATCCCAACGGCGACTACCATCAGGTATGTGAAGTATCACTTGCTGAATGCTGTGTAGCGTTGCAATAACACACAACACTTAACAATATCACACTTGACACTGAAGGTGATGGGGAAATTTCACGTCGGGAATTTTCAGAGATTATCGTCAAAATTGGAGCGTTTTGGTGCTGTGTAACTGGAACTTTGACGCGTGAGTGTCAAGTCTGAACTGCCATTGTCGGTAACTAGTCATCTGCCCGCTAGTATTTGGGGGCTCACCCATCTGCCCACTAACATTTGGGGGACCACCCACCTACCCACGAATCATTTGTGTATCACACCATCTGGCAACTAGTCTTCTAGGTGTACCAGCATCTGCGCCCTAGTCTTTCGTCATTTCAGCAATTATTCAATTATGTTCATGATATTTCACGAAATAATTATGTTCATGATATTATTTCATGAAATAAGGCATCATGTCTTGGTCAACTATATAAAGTCCTAAGTAAAGTTTTACCGTGCAGAGCGCGGACTATGAATTCTGCAGCCTAACAGCTCCCCCGCCCGACTCTGAGTTCGACTCCACAAGCGGCTACCGTGGCAACTACGCCGAGCACCCACCCCGTGACGACTACGCCACACCTCAGTACCAACAGTATCATCACGACCTTGACGGTCATTACGACCATGACCATAACCCAGCTACTCCCAACTGCTCACAGTCTCTAGAAGCTCACGAGGAGACCAGCGAGTTGTCTCCCGCCAGGCCGAGTGGTCCCCGCCTTAGTCACGTGAGCCAAAGTCCAAACCATAGCCACAATTCGGCCTCGTCGAGCTCCGGTGTGGGCTCGTGTAATTCTTCGTGTGATAAAACGTCAGCTGTCACTGACGGCATTAATTGTTTTCGCGGCAACAGCGATAACTCAGCTGATAGCTCAAATACTCTCGAGACTTCTCAGGAGCACGACAACGCTAGTACAACTATTCGAAATAACGGCAACGGTAGCGGTAAAACTAAGACGGCTGCTAAAGTTCGTAATAGTATTACTCAAGTCAAGAGAGATGCGCTGCAGAGCAGTCCTGCCCGAAACTCTCACGGCGGTCATAAAAAAGAGAATTGGGGCAGTCCGGCGAGAAGCAACGGTCGATCAACTGGCTTAACATCTGCTAAGGGCAAGGCTCACTGATTGCGATGACAGAAAGACCAGTGTTGTATTAATCGGGCTCAGTTATGGCTTGTTGAATGCATGTCTAAGTGGGCAGTATGCTTAAATTTGTATTGAAGAAAATCCTGGATGAAGCCAGGCCATGTGCATTTATCGAACTCATGTTTAATCTTCGTAAACTTGAGTTGACTTTTTTGTTTCTTTTATAGTCGCGTAGACCTGACAGACATTGACCCGCTTATGACCTCTGCTGTCTCGAAGTCTAGTGAAGCCTGGTTCGTAGCATAACGATCACTCTTATAAAGCTAATGAGGGAAGATAACGGCGCGTCAACGGCTGTTGTAGAGTCCCTGTTGGACTTTCGTGGGCATCTGTTGATCAATTTGCCATGAACAAATTACGTCCGATTAAATTGATTATCTCGTATAATTTTAGTCCTTGTTACGTAGCTTCCCGCGTGCTATGTAACCAGTACGCAAGATCTAGGAGACGAGCCTATTAAATTGTTTATTTTAGAAATAAAGTGTTATCGTTTTTCTTTCATGATATTGTCCACAAAATAATATGTGATGTCAAATTATCGCCTTTCCCCGACCACCATGTTGACGAGCTACGGGCTGCGACCCTATACTGCCAGTAGCACGTCTGATATTTTTAATCTTCATTCTCATCGTATCGACGCATCTCTGTGTTTCCTAACTTTCTGATCTTCTACATTCTGTCAAGAATAACAGTCTAGTTATTTATGTGTTGTGTAGATGATCCTACGTCGTGGTATGGTCTCATGGAGCTATCCACGTCACTTACTTTGTCTTGACTGTGACCCGCTACGCAGACTGTGACGCTAAGGTCAGGTTCACACCATACTGCTGGGCACGTGCCAGGCATATGCCCGTCATGGTCCAGTCCAATATTATTTAATGCATGTACATAGAAGCATTCACACCATGCGCATGACAGGTGCCTTGCACGGCTGGTGTGAATGCTTATACAGAAATGCCCCTTAAAAATATTGGACTGTACCGTGACTGGTATATGCATGGAGTGTGCCCGGCAGCATGGTGGGAAGCCGGCCTAACTGTGACGTGACTGATCCGCTACTCAGATTGTAGCGCTAATGCTGACACAATTTCCCGGTTGCGTTTTCGAATGTCTTTCTAGTTATTGTTGCACGTTTGCCGCTTTTGTTTATTAATAGTGATTAGATTTTTATTTTAATATCGGGTCTAACATACTGGCTTACTACAATTTTTTATCGCAATGAACAGGATTAAAATGTTTTACTTTGACAGCGTGCATAATTTACGTTGATCTTACTACATTGAGAACTTCTAACGCAATCAACTCCCTCGAACGCCACCGTTGTGTGGTCCCGGCACTATTCCCGCGTGTATTAAGACAACATTTCTCTGATAAAATGTTCATGTATATTGGATCCCAGTGACTACTTCCTCATAATTGATTCTCGGGACGTTTCCCGTGTAATGGATTCCTGTGACAAATCCCAAATAGGGGTTTCCCCGTGACATGTCCCATATAATAGTTTCTCCAGTATATGTATTGCCGTGACGTTTTCCGTGCGCGTACTCCCGTGACTATGCGAGCAACAAAGCCGCGCTCTCATAACTCATCGCCTGCCGTCCTGCGCTTGAACTGATGTTTGAGGCGTTTCTTCGTATCATTTTGTAACGGATTCTGAAAAATATTCGCTCCAGCACGTATTTTTCATCTTTTGAAAGAAATTTAAGCCTGCCACGGTAGGAGTAATAGATTTGTGGTCTCCAGTTCAACTTCATTACAGTGCTGCCAGCTGTATTTCTATGGCACGAAATGTTCGTTTGTAAACCTGATCTCTACTCTAATTGAGCGGCATCACTCAAAGCTCTGATTCCGCTAAACATCATGGGATGTACGCGATGTAAACGCGTATCCCAACGAAATGTTGAAACTTCCGTAACGTGCTCTTTGTAATGTTTTTAACGAGGAAGGTCGTTGTAATACTCAAGTGACGCACCGTAGACTAAGGTGACTTTAGTGCCTAATTTTCTACAAGCACAAATGAAGCAGCACGAGAACAACACTCATTTTTTTGTTAACTGCAATGAAAGCATGTCTAATTAGTTATGTGAAACATGTAAGCACGTCAATCACCAAGTAGCTGTAGCGAAGTCAGTACGTAGCGTTGGTATAGGTTGCGTAGCACCGCTAAGAGCGCTGCCACCGAACGCATCCATCTGGTGGTTTTTAATCTTACTTGTCTCGAAGCTAACGAGATCAACTGCCTGTTAGTGGCGGCGTTTTTTTCCTCTATACAATTTACCTTTAAAATGTGTCGTGAAAAGGACTATTGAAAAGCAACGTAACGAAAAAGTTGATGAATATTTTAAAATCGTTTAGACATTTATTGATTCATATTTGATTTGCTGTAAAATGACGAAACTCGCGACGGTTGGCTATGATCGTACGAGCTACAATTGTCATGAGTTTGACGGTGACGGTAAGTTCTTTGAATATTTCAAGTTCTCGTATTGAACTTTCTGAAAAAGGATTGTAAACGGTTGGGAGATGTACGATAAATTTATCTGTTTGAGTATTCCGTCACATTCGTGCTGAGTTGTTCCAGTAGTAAAAGATTTAGCAGCTTAGGGACGGTCTCAGCTAAGGCTACCTATCTATCTGATGCTTGAAACCCCCAAAGCTCAAGCAACTGCCCCGCTTAAATAACGTGTGCTTAACAGTGGACGAGTTCAAGAGTTTAACTACAAACTGCTCGTCTACAAATGAATTTTTTGAGAGCGTGTTTTTGTTTCGCCAAATCCTTTGTTGTTCCATGCAGTTTTTTTTATAAAGTTACACCCGTAATTAGATCCACTGCCTTAGCGTGCATTTCTTCCGTGCAGAGATTCCGGGGATTATGATTAAGATAACTACGATGCCTTTGATAATGTAATTATAACTGCACCGATAAATTACAGACCTTGATTATGAACACGCTACCCTAAATAGGATTTAGCACCATCAGTCAACTTACGACAGTTGTAGAACTCACGACTATTCGAATTATTGAGTATCAATAGACGAGTGTAGCTCCAAGAAATTGATGTGTGACGCTCAACTCTACTCTGTGTACAGCTTTGTTCTATTTATTTCTCTTTGTAAGATTATATATTGAACCTTATACGCCGCCTCGTTTCATTACCTCGTACACTCATGCCTGGGATGTTTGTAATACCTGACACGACGAAACGCATCTTTTTTATTGCTTTGTGGAACTATATAAACTTATAAAGGTTGGTAGCTGCCAAGTTCCCAGCGTAGAATTCATACACACAACGAAGGTCGCTCCGTATGCTCTCTAGTTCCCTATCTATTACTTATCTACCTATCTATTACCTATCTATTGCCTATCTACCTATCTATTGCCTATCTACCTATCTATTGCCTATCTACCTATCTATTGCCTATCTACCTATCTATTGCCTATCTACCTATCTATTACTTATCTACCTATCTATTACCTATCTATTGCCTACCTATTACTTATCTACCTATCTATTACTTATCTACCTACCTATTACTTATCTACCTATCTATTACTTATCTACCTACCTATTACTTATCTACCTATCTATTACCTATCTACCTATTATCTACGTGAGAATCCATACCCGCAAGGGGTGAGGCCGTCTGCCCACAGGGGCCCTCACGCTCCCCCGGTCCCTGAGCAGTGTACACTAAAGAAAGTGCTATTTCTTATATTTCGACATATTCTAGGAAAAAAACTTGAAGTAAAATTATAGCAATGGTTTGACGATTGGTATTGTACAAATGTTTCTCTACCTACGCTGAGCTGAAATTTACGTCTTGATGAGCAGGCTACAATGTCTGAGTTCCGTGATGTAATCATGGTCTAAATTTACACTAAACAAACATTCGGTCATCTTTGAAGTACCTTAATTTGGATACGCATCCTGATTGTATAGCCTACCAAGAATTCGTAGGCCTCTATTAGTTGCACAGCGATCAAAGTATATAAGAAAGTAACAAACGTAATATTTAAATTACTATCTAGAAGCTCTTAACGACAAACCTGCAAGATGGGCAAGCGACAGCACCAGAGCGATAAAATGTGAGTCAACTTTATTCTAAGAATTTTATTTCGCTGGTGTTGAGTAGTTCCATGTTCATGGCAGACATTAGATGGATCACGCTCTTGATCTTGAAAAATATTTTCTTGGTCACGATCTACGATCTTAATCTTCGAACATTACGGCATGAGATCCCGGTCTTTATCTTCAAATATAATGTTATGTTATAGTCGCGATCTTAATCTTGTAAAATATCGGAACAGTGTTAATGTTTTGTTCGTTTATCAGACTTTTTTAAGCTACCATCTATGAATCGGCCTGCCCTCCTGCAGGTACCTGACCACCACCGAGTGGTCACAGTTCTACGGAGGCTACAAGAAGTCTTCTCATTCAGGGGCGCGCGCCGCCTTCAGGAGGCTGCCGCTGAGCCACTGCTGCCTCTCGCTCGTGCCCTTTAACCATCCTTACGTCGACCCTCAGGGCAACGTCTATGATCTGGAGGCCATTTTACCTTTTGTCAGGAAATTCAAGCTGAACCCCGTCACGGGCTCGGTGTGTACAGAGTGGAGGAGCATTTTAAATATCTTCTCGTACTATGTAATCATACATCGAATTATAGTCTATTGTCATGTGTACCTCGACTTTATGTTATTGCTATGAATCAAAATAATATGTGGACTCTCTGTATGAGGTTGACGCATTGGATGCAAGAAATGGTGCTGGTTGTGTGGTGTGCAAAATGCGTCTTCCGGCAAAATATATTTCACTGATAATAACCATGTTCCATGACGGTTATTTCCTCTCATCGGTGGACCATCTTCATCTGCAATAAGATTTTTCTGGGCTTACGTTCATGAATGAAAATTATTACTTTGCCAGCAGCACATTCATGTTGATCTGTCTGGTACTAAAGTATCTCGTAACTTTCGTGCATTGTTCTTTTCTCCTGAAACGATGCACTCTCTCACTTCTCACTGTCCAAACATTGACTCCTGAAATGACGACTCAGGCCCTGAACGAGAAGCAGTTGGTTCGCGTGACGTTCCACCGGAGCAGCAGCAGTGGCGGTGGCGGTGAAGGAAGCTCCTCTAGCGACGGCGGCGTGGCGGTGGAGTACCACTGCCCTGTTCTCTACAAGCCCTTCACCAACAACACGCACGTCGTCGCGGTCAAGACCACTGGCAACGTCTTTTCTTATGAGGTGTGTAGCTCAGGAGTCCCGGAACTCGTTTAGGTGTTGCACCGGATAAGTGACTGACTTGGATTTTATCCAAGAATCTAGTGAAGTTTAACGGCCATCACTAAATTGAGGTGTGGCTCGTGCTTTTGTAGAATTTTCAACTAGATTATCCCAGTTTTAATGAACAGTTGACTAATTCAAACGATATGGATCATTCCCTACTAAATCTCGTTAGTCAAGCGGTTAATCGTCCAATTTTTGTTAGCATAATCTTCGTAGTTTTTTACCGGTCGTGTCTAAGCACAAGACGTGTAACTGAGCTACCTCAGTAACATTAGCTGCCGACCTGTGCGCAGTAGCGGCTGCGCGAGGTCAGGTCGGAGTAGCCGTGATACGCGAGGTCAGTTGCGTCCCGCCAGCCGTGCTGCGACGTTCATAGTCCACGGTCGTCCTGGAGATACCGACGATCTTGTCTGTGCTGATAATTTCTATTTGTTACCGTGAAGCCCTGTGCTAGGAATCTGTTTCATGTCAGTCATCCTGGTGTGGACATCTTAGCGTGACTATTTACCACGTTATCGTTTCCTGATTGAAAGCTTCTTGCATTCATGCCTCCATTAAAAATTTTCATTGAAGATTTATTATCTTAATATATGAACGAGCAAGATTTGCAGTTCACTAAAGCTACGCAATATTCATTTGACGTTCACCTCCGTGACTAACTGTTATTGTGAAATAGGCTTGTAATTTGAGTACGTTCGTGTTGAATGTTACAAATAGTGAAGTTTCGTCATCCTGGACGTTGCGAAACTAAAGTTCCCCATCAATGCAGATTGATTCTCGTCTGAACGTGTTTGTCATCATTCGCAATGGAAGTTGATAGTTCCGAGCCTATGCTGTACTGTATTATCCCTTCACAAAGCAAATTTATTAGTTTTCGAAGAAGTCCAAGTTAGATTCTGCCTTCAAATTTCAATTCAGTTTCATGGCTTTGCACTAAAATTGACTTCGTTTAAATCTCATTGAATTACTTACTTTTACTTGGCACTTAAGCCTGAAGTTGACTAACCATTTTTTAAGTCTCCGTCATCTACTTACGTATAGAAAATCGCCTTTAGCTCGTAACGCTTTACGGTCTAGTTTATGGGTTAATAAGAACTTTCCATTAGATTTCGCGCAGTATTTTTTTTAACATTATCTCCGGTGCCGTGGGTTCTTGACTTACGATGACGCGCCGATTATTCGCCGATTGCTACGCGTCGTTTCAATGAGAGATTAACTACATTGAAAATCTCTTCATTCAGTGAGTACCTCGGCCTCTGACATTTACAACGTCATTTTGGTATCTAAACCTTCAAGCGGTGTAGTATCTAAACCTTCTAAACCTTTAGTATTTATTTAAACATACCTTAGTATCTAAACCTTCAAGTAGCATCTAAACCTTCAAGTAGAATCTAAACGGTGTTGATTATTACTTCTTTATCACTGAGAATTAAATGTTTTGCACCAGGCCGTTGAACAGCTCAACATCCGTGCCAACAACTGGCGCGACCTGCTCACCGATGTTGCTTTCACGCGAGAAGACATCATCACGCTGCAAGACCCTCTACATCTCGACAAATTCAACATCGCCGATTTTTACCACATCAAAAATAACATCCGACTTGTCGATGAAGGTAAACTTGGAACAACGAAATTCGAATGAGCTTCCATGCTGCATATTTAGGTCTACTGTCTTGGTCAATTTCGAATGAAATGCTGTCCTGAAAAGTTTCTAATTTTCCACATTTACGCGTGCTGTAATTTCACAATTTCTACATAGTCACCAGTCATATTGAAGGTGCGCGATAACGCGAGCAATAATTGGATTCCCGAATTGTGATCATTCAAAATTACAACTTTAAAGACGGGCAGCGCCTTGGCGTGTAGACTGCCTCGTGCAAATCGGTTTACTTAGGCAATATCTGGCATAGCTGACCTAATTTCTATGATTAACTTTAAATCTCGTCAGATAGCAAAATTTTTGCAACCTTAGAATCGTACCTGGTAAGGTACATTTGTATCTATACATTCCCTCTAGAGTTAAGCTGTTGACGCCTTTAAGCTTTATCATTAAGCTTATATTGTTTACATTTATTTATTGCCCAGAGAGCGAGCGAGACAAGACGAGCGCCTCGCACCGCCTCAAGAATGTCAGCAAAGACGCTGAGGACATCCTCGCTCACTTCCACGCCACGTACAAGCCTGACAACGCCGTCCACGACCCCGCCCAGCGTCGTCCTGACAAGTTCAACGCGGTCTGTCCTCCTGTCACTTGTCCTCCTGTCACTTGTCCTCCTGTCACTTGTCCTCCTGTCACTTGTCCTCCTGTCACTTGTTCTCCTGTCACTTGTTCTCCTGTCATATATTGACAGGAGGACACTTGTCCTGTGCGTGTGCCTCTTGAACGTGCTGCGTGTGCCTCTTGAACGCGCTGCGTGTGCCTCTTGAACGCGCTGCGTGTGCCTCTTGAACGTGCTGCGTGTGGCTCTTGAACGCGCTGCGTGTGTGTGCTGCGTGTGCCTCTTGAAGGTGCTGCGTGTGCCTCTTGAAGGTGATGCGCGTGCCTCTTGAAGGTGCTGCGTGTGCCTCTTGAACGTGCTGCGTGTGCCTCTTGAACGTGCTGCGTGGGCCTCTTGAACGTGCTGCGTGTGCCTCTTGAACGTGCTGCGTGTGCCTCTTGAACGTGCTGCGTGTGCCTCTTGAACGTGCTGCATGTGCCTCTTGAACGTGCTGCGCTAGCATGATGCTGACATCACCACCCTCGACCCCCCCCCCAGGCCCACTACTCGACGGGAGCGGTAGCGGCGAGCCTGACGTCGACGGCGACGTCGGTCGAGACGCAGCACCAGCCCGCGCTGCTGGAGGACCACGTCGTCAGATACGCGCGCACTAAAAAGAAAGGTGCTCATCCGGCGGTAGCTTGCCGGTGTATCCATCTAGCATTTCCAGCCACGTTGACTTCATTAATTCTCAAATATAGCATTTAATGGATATTAACGCTAGCATGTAATGAATAAATAAATACCAGTTACTAAGTACGGACGAAGCGTAATGAAAAAGTAATGCTACCTCTAAATTACTCATGAAAATCGACTACTGTCAATTGCATGCTTGCTCCTGCTGGAATGGCTATTCTAATTTAGTTGAATGCTGGTAACATAAATTTACATTTAAAAAGAATTGTGTCGGAAGACCTTTTCTCGTGTATTTGCTACCCACCTCATTGCCTTCATGTTTTTTACTCCACTGCAGGTTACGTTTCATTTGACACCAATTTAGGAAGTGTCAATTTGGAGATCTACTGCGACACCGTGCCGAAGACCAGTGATAACTTCATCAACCTCTGCCTTAAAGGTTATTACGACAACACCATTTTTCATCGCTGCATACGACACTTCATGGTGAGCACTCGCTTCTGTCCTGTAAACTTTTCACTTATTATATCGGCCTCTTGGGGATCATTAAATTTAATTTGCTTATTCATGATTTATGTTGAGATCACGCCTGGTTTCTTACTCCGTTCATTGACAGTTTGCATTATTCATTTCCTTGTGGTAGATTATGTTCATGCTTCTCAGTTAAGTTTTCGCAGAAAATTATGAATGAAGCTAAGGATTCTTTGCCATAAATTTGATTATACATTTTTATTTCTGCCTAATTGCAGATCCAAGGAGGGGACCCGACCGGGACCGGCAAAGGTGGCGAGTGTTGCTGGGGCGGCGCCTTCAAGGACGAGTTCCGCCCTCAGTACTCGCACAAAGGGCGCGGCGTGCTGTCCATGGCCAACTCCGGCCCCGACACCAACAAGAGTCAGTTGTGAGTCATCCTTTACTTGCAATGTCATCATCCTCTTCTAGCCACAGAACTCGAATGTCTTCCGTCGTTAGTCGTGGAACATCACTTACTAGACAAAATCCTGAGTTATGTGTCCTCTTAATATTTCTATGTTGCAAATTAATTTTCTTCTCTTTTTATTTCCTAATTTTTTGCTTGAACAAAACCTCGAAGATTCACTACTAAGGTATTTGATAAATTGAGTAATCGAAGTGTGGTCTGTGAGGGCCGCGCTATATGTCTTTTAGAAACTCAATGTTCGTGTGACCAAATGAGCTGTAATTCATTACTTCCTACGACGTCTCGTGCACAGCCTCTAGATCTTCAATATCTATAACAAGTGTAGTTTCAGAGCAGATTATGGAATTTGTATCAATATATGTTCATTAAAAACAACCTATTGTTAATCATTCAAGTTCGTGCGAACCTTTCAACTAAATGATTTATTTTCGTTCATTTCAAATTTTTTTAATATTGGTAAGATTCCAGACAATTCCAACTGTTATAACTCCAATAATGACGGTATTAATCAAATCATGAATGTCTATCACTCTCCATTGTTCCTGAATACTCGTGTCACTCATAACATGTTGTGTGCCCGCAGCTTCATCACGTTCAGGTCGTGCCAGCACCTAGACGGCAAGCACTCGATATTCGGGCGCGTGGTGGGCGGCCTCGAGACGCTCAAAGCCATGGAGGCCGTCGAGACTGACAATAAAGACGTCCCCGTCACGCCCATCGTCATCAGAAAGGCTATAGTCTTCGTCAACCCCTTCAAAGACGTCGATGAACAGGTCTAGGGAACTCTTCTTCTCATCCAATGACTAGTCGAATTACTAGAGAACATCGCCCTTTTTTTGGTGTTCTTTACACTTTTTCCTTTGAGCTCTGTAGCAATTTGATTAACAATAAATTCGTAGAAGATAACTTCTACTTGGGTGACTGGAAAAATGAACGTGCTATAATTAGTTTTTACCTTTTTTAGTGTGTTTTCATTTTTATAAATAGTACATTGTATAGATAGTGAATTATTCCATTCAGCTGGCGAAAGAGAGAGCGGCCGACGAAGCGGCGGCTGCAGCTGAGCAGGCCGAGCTGCGTGGTGCGAAAAGAGCGCGACCTGACGACAACAAACTACAGCCTTTCCGCAGCGGCGTCGGCAAGTTCCTCGACCTCAATAAGACCTCCCTAAGGTGAGGATCTCGCTCGTCGACCTCAATAAAACCACCCTCAGGTGTAGTTCTCGCTCCTCGACCTCAATAAGACCACCTTCAGGTGAGGTGTCTGCTCCTCGACCCCAAGAGCACCCTCAGGTGAGGTGCTTGATCCTCCTCCCCAAGGCCACTCTCGCCTAATGTTGGTCTTGAGACTAGCGACAGTTGAGAGTAGACGAGTAGACCGTTGCCATCGATGAGCGTGGGTCATTGAAATTGCCGGCAGGTTGCACATCGCCAATACTAATGTGCGCAGGAATTTTAGTTGTGCACTGGAGGATAATCCCATCTTTTTCGTGATAATAAATTTTCAAGTGATAATTGTGATAGAATATTTTTTTACCCCCGATAACTTTCTAAGTTCGTAATTTCATTTTACAGTAAAACAGAAGAAGAAAAAGCCAAGCAACAGAAGGACGTGGCCAAGAAGACAACTAAATCGTACAGCTTCAGTGACTTCAGTGCTTTTTAAGCGAGCACAGTTCGCGCAGTCTGAATCCTCCCTCCTTCCCGCCCTGGGGGTTCAATTGATACCCTAGTGGTGAAGAGGACAAAAGAAAGAGTATATTTACCATAAGAATCTTATATTATTTCACTGTGCTGTTCTTGCGAATACTGTTATGGCTCATCTTAGATTGCACTTTTAGCGTTAAGAGTGCTTTTGTTCTTGTTCGCAAACGATGGACATTAATTTCCAGACACCGATGTAAGGAAATAAATGGAAGTTTCATGTAAGTAAAGGCCCCCATTACTGATAACAGAGCGAAATATTCAGTGCTGAATAAATATTTTCACCCTCAAGCGTGTTGGCTGTTAATGGATATCCTGCAGCAATACTTGTTACAGTTACTCGAACGTGTTGCTTGTCTTGTCTGTTGAATGTCAGTAAAGGATCACAAGACGTAGTTTTCAAACTATATATTAGTCCGTTAAAATACATTTCAAGTCAAAAGAATGACTAAGCTAGATACCACTATAACAACAAGATTAAAATGAGAGTATAAAATCATATTTTTACATAATTACAAAATATTTGAAACACATTTGGCGAGGAATGAATGACAATGAATTTATTATTGCGCACACGTCACGGAAAGATTAAACAAGGAAGAAGCTACAGCTAAAAGGCTGCGCAGGAGAGCGGACCGTCAAATGCAAGAGATATTTACAGGACTTACACGCGACGACAGTGAGCAGCAAAACTTTGCCAGCGACTTACTATTTACGAACAATTCCAACTCTAGCTTACCACAAGACGAGAGCTGACACAAAAACGATAGCCAAACTTGAATAATATTAATTACAAATACTAATGTCCTCCATCAAGAATTCATTAGGTGTCAGCCACTATGTTCGCCGTCGGTCATCCAGGGATGGAAGACTTGGATGCGTTTCTTGTCTCGGTTCGCAGAACGTGACTCCATTCATTTAAATAAAAATAAAATAACGCAAGCAAATGGTTTAATCATTCTCGATAAATTCTTGGCTGCAATTTATGCCTCACGAACGCGTTGAATTTGATAGAGAATCTTGTGGGGGCTACAGGAAATAACAAACTTCAAAGTCGTACTTCAAATCTGGATATCGTCATACACACAGGTCAGGGTCACTTCGATAACAAGTTTCGATAATAACTGCTTCCACGGCTACGTTTCAGCTGTCAACCATATAACTGCAAGAGGGATAGGCTGATGCGATGAGGACATCATGAATGCCGGAATTGAAGAACGATCAGACAATCGTGTTTCATAACGGGTCTATCGAACACTTATATTGTTAACCCTGGTGACATCGGATAACCTGAAAAAATTAGACGACACGAACCTCATAAAAGCGAGGAAATATGACAAGATTTCAGTAACGAGACTCGGCATAGTGGAGAAATGTAAAGGAGTGTCTCCTATCAGCTTCGTAAAGTCTCAAAATCTAGAGAGTTAGTAATTATTTGTTGAAAAGCAACTCAAGTGAACGTGGAGCCAATAATCGGGACACCTGTGACACGGATGCATTCACTGGGGGTCACATACTAGTTAACAGAAATATCTATTCAGCAACTTATTGTACATTTGTTTGTTCAGAACCTCCATTTTCACGTATAACGACCGCATTATCTAAGATACACACACAATTTCAATTCACTCATGACTCAAGAGAGACTATGTATGAACCTAATTACTTACTTCTTGAGCTGAATCCAGATCCCCGATTAGTCTAAAGTATGACCCTCGGACATGAGCAAGCTCCAGCAATAATTACGATAGCTATCCTTCAAACTTAGAAAAAATATACGAATGCCAAAGACAAGATAAAATAAAGCTCATAATAGAACACTCAAATAATATTGAAGAATTGCGACTTCACCAAATTTAGCGTACCATTCCAAAAAAACACTCCTCATTTTTACACGTTTACACGCGATTTGACGGTTTCAAAAAGTAAGTAACATAAAATTTAGAAGAAAAAACAAACAACATAATTTCTACATTGAATAATTACAATATCACGACGTCAACGTCGAGTGATAGCAACGTCAGCGATGGATACAAGACATTTTCGTCATTACATCTTATTATCTTAATCAATGGGTTTACGCTCTAAGCACAGAAATCTTGACAAAGCCAAGATGTTTTAACTGAATGCAATACTCAAAAGGCATTGTTTTCTATTCACTTCCTTAAAGAAGAACGAAATTTTCGTACTCGTAATTCTACGCTTTAGCTCAACCCTGCTAAAGACGCTTTTAGAATGAGCCAGTTGAGATTCTCCAAGGTCGCCTCATGCCTTTAGGCCGCAACACAGTGAACGGCGGATACCTAAAAACACACGGCGGAAACCTCTAACCGCGCTGTCCTCGCCTTAAAAGAACTAAACGCAAAACTCCTCATCGGTCGATAAAACATAATAATCTGATTATAATTATATGAATGCATTTGCGCGCATAAATTTCCCCAAATGACATCACAGCTTAAATAATGCTGAGTCAGATGAAGTAAAGTCGACGTCCCGTGGCGGGCTAGTCGCTTCCTTCTCGACGTAAGCGTAGAAATTCCAAATGGAACGTCCCTAAAAAAAGAATCTTTTAAAGACTCAGAAAAGTTTATTACACGTCGCCCATAAAGTTGCCATCTAAATAAAATAATACTGACAGCTCAATTGATGACGGCGGTTTGGAGAGAACAGCAGGTACGGATTACATGCATGGAACAGTTTCAAGATTTGCTTTTGGCCTCTTTTTCTTTTCTGTTCTCTCTATCTTTCTTGCTTTTTTTAGGTTCCTTTTTCCTTTCTTTTTCGTGATTTTCTTTATGCACGGGCTCTTTAATATCATGCTGGTCCTTGTCTTTATGCTTATCCTTGCTTGCCTTTGCCCGAGCCACTTCCTTCTCTTTGCACTTTGCCGCTGCGACTGCAGCCTCCTGCTGCTCGCGTCGCTCACGGCACTCGCGCTCGTAGAATTTAGTGTAAGCTTCCTCCGTGACCGTGCGCCAGTTGCCCAGGCTTGCTGTCTCCACCACACTGAACACGAACTTCACACATCTGCAACGCACGCGCAACTCAGTGAGTTGACAAAGATTAAACCATAAATGCATGGTGAATATCCTTAGTGACATCAATTACACAGGAGACGGGAATATCAAATGATGAAGGCTGAGTAATTTAAAAAATCCTACACGCCCAACGTGAAAAACACACCATAAATTTTGATGGAGAATACAACTTTTTACAGATGGAATATGGAACTATTTTTTGTTACTATATGTTTTAAATTAAAAACTTGGCTCAAGAAAACAGGAAACACTGGACCCCCCCAAAGAACTGGCAGGATGACGATGCCCAAAAATCAACTGCTTTCTGGACAACACTTTTGAATCCAAGATCCCAATGAGCGGTCTAGTCTTAACAACGACGACTCCCTTTCACTACATTCGAAATTCAACTCAAAGTATTTATTTTTCAATACTAGATGGCACGATCATCAAAGTAAACATGGCAACTATACGAAGTTAAACAAATGTTGGAACTTGATATCAGAAGGAAATAATTACAGCATTACCTTAAGAACTATGATGGAAAATAGGGAAAATATCAACATATGAAGAGGAGTTTCTCTCTCACCCAAACTTGATGTAAGAGCCGTGCCGCAAGATGGCGGGCCCTTCCCAACCCCCTCGTGAGCGCTGATCTGGAGACATGCGCGAGCATCCGCACCGTCGGATCACCTGCAAGTATTGCGTCATGAGGTCACTGCACCATGAATGATAACAGAAATATTCGAATAACATAGAAGCATTGAAATATTTCATATTTTTATTTTTTCTACACTATCAGGACACAAAATTGTTTATTTGTTGCTGCAAAAACAAACCAAATTAGATCTACAAACCTAACCAGAGAGACAAACCTAGCCTAGCCTAGCCTAGCACCCAGAACCCCAGACCTGACTAGACCCACAGAGCAGAGCCAGAGCGCCAGATAAAGCCGGAGTTGCAGACCTAGCCATAGCCACAGACCTAGCCAGAGTTACAGACCTGGTCGGATCGGCTGGTCATGACAGCCTCCGTCTCGCCTCTCAGGTTGTTCGCGCGAAAGCCATCGAAGTCTTTCTTCTTCTCGTCCGTCTCGTCCTCGATGGAGAAGCAATAGCCCGGAGCTCCGTTCTTGATGTAAGCTTCGCGATACTTCTGAACGCTCTCACGCACCTTGACAAGCGAAAACATCTAAAATATTGAACATATCACTGTTCTTCAGCAATAAAGATTAAAACTAACTAAATACAAAATTTGGTACAATATTGATTATAGAAGAATTCCGCAACCTAATTTTACAAAGCCACATCAAAGTTGAATACAAGTTAGATTCTTTCTCACCTGGCTTGAATTTTTATAGTGTAACTAAGTAACTAACTTGGTACGAATCAGAATAAATAACAGATTTTATCATAACGAGTGAAAAACCAACCTGGTGCAGCAAGGAGTTGGGAGGCGGCTGCGAGATGACGCTTTTCTCTCCTGACAGATCACAGCGGTACACCCCGCCATCCACCGTCGTGCCCTCGCTGCTGTAGTTCACCAGCTCATATTGTCCAGAGTACTGACACAAAAATAAATTTGATTTAGTTAAAAGAAAACACCGACGCTGCTGTAGTTCACCAAGCTCATATTGTCCAGAGTACTGACACAAAAATAAATTTGATTTAATTAAAAGAAAACACCGACGCTGCTGTAGTTCACCAAGCTCATATTGTCCAGAGTACTGACACAAAAACAAATTTGATTTAATTAAAAGAAACACTGACACACATAAAGTACTTAGATATGCTTCTTTAAAAAAATGCAGCACAATGAGAGTAAGTTTATGAACATGGGAAACATACTTCTGAATTACACCACGTTTTGTACCAAAGAAAAATATCACGGCAACAAATTGCCGTTCCAAAGTTTCTCTCATGCAGCTGACTATAAAGATTGAGACAAAGACACATAACATCGTCAGTAACACATGAAACATACGCGAGAAATACTTCAGCAAATAATGTAGATCCATTGATAATAACGCACCTCGTCTAAGAAAATGCAGGCGTGGTTGCTGGATATGTAATTGCAGTGTCCGTAAGTCTCCAAATTCACGTGATTGCTGCTACCTGGAATGCGTAAAAACAAATAATTATTTATAGATTAATGAGATCTTTTAATTGCAGAAATATGGTAAGACAAAAATTGATAATCAAGTTGTATCGTTGCGCAATTTCGAGATGCGACAGGCATATAAAACACATAATGTATGAAGCCACCAAGAAATAAAAGTGTCTAAGAATCACATACCCTTGCCAACAGTAAGGAGTCTGTACTGCATGGGTACAGGCGGAGCAGCATCCACAGCGGGAGTTTTCAAGTCCACCCAAACCTGCACGCCAGCAACCGGTGTTAGTAACGTGTGAATTAGAAAGAACCGCACGCATGAAAAAAAATATCATGGAAGAAGATGCATCGTAATTAGCATAGCAGCATTTTTATTAAGCAGGCAATCCGCTTATTGTGTTGCCAGGATTTTTGGAGGAATGATCCACGAGATTTGAAGCGAGTAGCAGCCAAATCTAACGCAGTAAGAGACAACAAACTAGATAACTCGCAGCACTTCATTAACAGTGAGAATAATCTGCCGTTCATAGTGACTGCAGTGCACTTTCTTTGGCCAAATTCCTTACCCGTGACTAATGAACGGGAAGTAGTAGGGTATCTAGTGGGGGTATAGTGGAAAAATAGTTAAGCCCTTGGAACTAAATTTCCATTGTAATAATGAAACTTCTACAACTGAAATAATGCTTTCTCCTAGTAGGAGGAATCTATCTGGATCTACAACTTCCTTCAGATAGAGTACAAGCTGTCGCAATTGGATACAAGTCACGGTGCTTGGACCGATCCTCTTCCTCTTCCTCATCGCCGACATCGACTCAGAACTTACCCACTCGTCTACATCGTCATTTGCGGACGATACAAGCGTGCTGGTGCTGATGGGGATGACAGACGACCTAGACTGCGAGAGGCTCATGATGACTTGTCTTTGGGCCCTAGTGAATAATATTCAATTCAACGGCACTAAGTTCGAAGTAATAAGATACAAAGTTGACACAGCAAACGGGATGTCACATCGCTACTTAGCATCAGATGGCATAGAAATTGAGGAGAAGCAACTAATTCGAAATCTCGGAGTGTTGATGAGTACTGAAGCCACGTTCAACGACCAAAGAGTGGCACGAGGCTGACAACGGATGGGGTGGATCTAGCGGACATTCCAAACGAGAGCGCCAATGATTACACTCTTCAGGGCCCTCGTGCTCCCCAATGTTAAGTACTGCTGCCAGCTTTGGGCGCCGCTCAAAGCAGACGCAGCGCGGAAACTGGAGTCAGTCCAGCGGACCTTCACATCCAGGATCAGTGATACTGGGAAAGGTTGAGACGCCTGGGACTGTACTCCCTGGAGAGGAGAAGAGAGAGATATATCATACTGTACACTTGGAAGATAATAACCAGACTGGCTCTTAACTTTGCGAGTGAGACCTCCAAAATTATGAAGTATTATAACAATAGGAAGGGGAGACTGTGTAGGTACTGTAGGATTCCCCCATTTAATGACCAAGCTGCAGCCAGAGTGCAGACTCTTCGCGAGGGATCATTGTACGTGGCAGGACCCAGGCTGTTCTATGCCTTGCCTGAGCTGCAAGACTCTCCGTGAGGGATCACTGTCCGTTGCAGGACTGAGGCTCTTTAATGCCCAGCCAAAAGAGCTGAGAGGAAACGAGATCACCCTTGCAACATTCAAGAAACGACTGGACAATTGGTTGAGAAAGATCCCGGATTGTCCAGTAATGGGAAATTTCCCTCAGCAAGTGACAAGCAACAGGCTATCTTGCATCAGCTGGCCCAAAGGAGTGCAAATAGACGGAACACGTCCAACGTTACATCCGGGACCCGAGGGCGGGGTGACCTGCCTAGCGACGACTCGGAGACGGAGGACGACGAAGGCGGCGCAATAGCGTGACCGGGGACTAGGAAGTCCCGAACTCATCTTAAGGTCATAAGGAGACTGTTGTATAGGTGCAGTGCTTAATGGCCTGCAGGTCACTGAAAGGAATACGGAAAAAACGAATAAGCAAACATTGGAACTAACGAGAGGTAAATAGCAGCGGATGTATTAAATCAAGTGAAGAAGTGATAATAGAGAAACGCGATGAGACTCAACATAGTATCGTACATAACACAACTTAGTGTGAGGTGAATTACTATAATTATTCACTTCAAATGCAAACTCGAAAAAAATAACGATTTACATATGCTCTTTAACCCGCATCAATTGCAGTTCAATTTGGTGTGGAATTTTGACGAACAAGAATATTCAGACGAGGACGTACATTGGCTTTTATTTCGGCTCATTATTCATGAATATACACGACAGTATTCTCGTTATGGTCCTATGAATATACATTTTTGCTATCGTATTTTCTTCTACTCTCTCACTCACCTACCCTAAATTGCAAAGCTAGCAACTGATACAAATGCTTCATGTTAATTTTTATCGCGTAGGATACATGCCAACAGAAGGAATCAGGAATCACGTGTCGCAAGTCATCCTATACGGTCACTCGATCAGGATGACGTGTCGCGCTAAGTCATTTCCTGTGCGGCACAATGGGACATCCAAAAATCAACAGTGAAGTTAACCGAAATCTATGCATCGAGTTTGTAACAATTGTTGTTAGTAAAAAGCTAAATACATGTTTGCGTAATCTTTTTTCATCAATTAAAAAAATACTCTCGGTTTCATAAATGCGGGCTGCTATTGGCATGACTGTACTATTGTATTGGCTATGGTTTTATTTTTAGGCTATGACAATTTTTGTTTATCATTACTTTGATAAACTATATTTATATTTTGTTTATCATTAGAGCCTTCACAAAGAACTAAATAGTTAATTTGGTTTCGAATCATATTATTGTCCTACACCAAAAATAATGCAGAATGCATTTATTCATTCATCTTCGTATAGTCAGAAAAAGTTGTTCTTAAAGTTCGATTATAAATGCTTTTTATTAATATTTTGCTTGCGCAAAGTCTTGCTATGCTGCAGGGCGAGGACAGATAGAAAAGCAGGTTCCCAGTTGACATTTATAGCTAAGTTACGAACGTACATTATTTATCATCAAGTAAATGAAAGTGTTGCAAGCATTAAGATTGAAATTTTGAAATTTCAGACTCGTAAATTTATTCATTTATATGCCTGAAATATTATAACTTGAGAATCAGCGATCACGAATGTATCAACTGACAAGAATTTCCAAGATTCTTCATAATAACCATGCTGCAAAACGGACAAATTTAAGATTTGTTTCAAAAGTGAATTTCAGAACAGGCTCATGTTTTATGTGAGAATTTTTGAATATCATAAGATAATCTATGAAAGAATAAATTTTCCAGAATCGTAATAAGCAATGTCTATCAAATCATGAATATTGGCTGAACATTTTTTGGGGTTATGAAATGAAGACTATTTGAATTTGCATATAACGCGAGAAAACATTTAATTTGGTATTTCTCATGGAACTGTCAACTCTCCTTTGAAACTGAAATTGATTTGAAATTCAGGATTTGGGTGCAGGTAACTATGATACGAGAAAGCCTTCTGATTACGACCCAGTATTTAAATGCGTGTATTTAAATTTTCCTCAACTTTGAAAATTTCAAACTTGAAGACTGAAGAACTTTATACCATCTAAATAAATTCGAAGTAATTTGTGGAAACGCGCTTTTTTATTCTTCTTTTGCCCCTGCGCTTGCGAGTACAGCAATGGACTGCTTGCTCTGCTGCAGAGATGACAGCCAGCATCATTGCGTCAGAAACCCTACTCGACGAGGTCAAGATTCGAAGCTCTCCAACGGCTATGCTTGCTGTGGAGATCAAGCGTAACTTCATTCTCCAATTCGAGATAATGAATTTGAGTGTCCTGACCAGTGTGGGTGTCAAATCCTCGAAGTTGAAGTGAGTTGTACCTGCAGTAAAAATCAAGGATCGAAGTAAGGAAACTGCAAGTGCAATCAGGCGGGCAAGGGGCCATTCCGAGATTGTTAATGCCATGCAAAAATCCCGAGGAAAAATAGTGGAGAATCAACGGCTGCGTTGCTGCGTAAGCAGCAAAATTACTTGGAAGAGAACGCTAAATTGTAGAGGGAAAATTTTCGCCATGTAATCAAACCATCGGATTAAGAAGGAAAAGGTGAACTGGAGAAGAAGAGATGGGTTTCGGAGGATCTGCATAGCTACCGATTGAAGGAGCAAAAGAAATATTACGAGAAAATTGTTCTGCGGAAAGATGAAGTGATCCAAGAGTTGTTGTAATAAATTAGGGAACAGAAGGAAGAGTAACGTCTGACAAAAAATATTGCCGAAGTTGTAAAATACTAAGATTAAAACTAGGAATACAAGGTTAAAATATCAATTCTGCAAAGTATTATAGAACACAGCTAGAAAAGATAACATGATCAACGTCAGTAGTAACAGGACCAAATATAAATCCTGGAGCGAAAGATTGAAGAAGATATGACACGGCAGAAGGTTACTATTCAAGAATATTCCGACAAAATTAGTGCATTAGAACACAAGTTGGCACAAGAGCGCAATGAGTATGGCAAGTTAAAATTGGAACAGTCGAAGAAAATCGAGGCCTTGGAAGAGAAAGTCATTGAAGCCGTTAGAAATTCTGAGCGTTACAGAGAAAATTTATAAAAAGTAGCGACTTAGGAGCGCCAGATATACGGCAAAGTGGAATAATACCGAGACAAAAATAATGAACTATTGGAAAAAATCTCAGTCTTGGAGCGACAGCAAGCGGAAGATGAAAACTACCATGAACTGCTTGAAAAGCTGAAGCGCCTTACTCTCAGTAATGAGGATATTTAAGCCAAATTCGAAGATCTATTTATTCAAAACAACACACTATTGTAGGAGCGAGAAGATCTATATGCTTAAGCATGAGCACTCGCTTTGCCAGTCTAAAGAGGATCGCCAGCGAGAAGAGAAAGCAAGGACACGAATTATCAAGGAAATTTAAAAGTAACATGTCATCAAAGACGCATAGAGTGAAGGATTGGGCGTCAGTGCATCGAGAGTGACGCATAGAATGAAGATGCCACATAGAGTGAAGGATTGGGCGTCAGTGCCTGTCTCCCAAAACCGTGAAATAGAACGACTTCAGAAATAATATAATAAATATGAGTAGAATGGTCTGATGCGACGCGAATCTGAAGAGTCTATCGAACTAAACAACGCGGCTGAAGGACACGATATCCGCGACGATGGAGAGTGTTCAGCAGAGCAAATGTTCATAGAGTACTGCCCTGCAAGCTGCAAAGAAAACTTCGGTCATTTCCACGAAGGGGACGACAAACTGTGCTAGGATCCTGCATGCCCTTATCAGGGAAAAGTCGACGATTGTCGGCACTGTGCCAGTAGTCTCCATCAATGTCACTCGCCGTGACCGAATGAAAACTGAATCCACTCTTCATGAATTAGCGGTGGTGAAGAGTGCCTCCGCTATGATGATTCTGCACTAAATGAAAATTGTAATATTTGAGGACAGAAACAGTAGTCCTAGGTGTAGAAAAAAAAATCCAGTAGTGCTAGGTGTAAAAAAATTAGATGTATGGTTTTAGCAGATGGTAAAACATCAGTTACAACCTCGTGAGTTGATGATTTAATATATTTGTCGAGTTCCAATAAAGGATTCTTATGTTCAATGTGTTTATTTTTCGCTGAAAATGAAAGGTCAATTATGACTTTTAAAGAATGCATTGATGCAAGAGTTTTATTTTACCTTTTGATAAGTAATTTTTCTTCTTCTTAGCAGGTGCAGTGAACGTTTCGCTCAGGGTTGAACTAGTACACTGTGCAACAAAAAAAATTTTTTTCATAACTCAAACCAATATACCTTTCTCTTAAGGAATCGAGGTCGCTGACTTCAAATCTGCAAACAGAAGTACTCTAGCACGTGTTGTTTTCGAGATATTCAAGAAATAATTTTGATGAAATTCATTAAAATGCAACATTTGGTAAACTGAACATGATTAAATAATATTGGATTATACATTTCAAACATCTTATTTAGGTAATCAAAATATTAAAAAATGGTAATCAAGACAGTTTAAAGAGAAATCTTACCTAATTGCTATGACTTTTATTTTAGAAATGCTTTTTCCCTCTTGATTTGCGACGATGAGTAGATTCTTCCTACCTTCGTAGCAACCAACAATAGTCTCCCATCATACTTGGATTAAAGCGACCTTGATAGCGACTTTCCATAAGCGCAATCCTGGTGAAAACGCTCACCATGCTCATCACTTATATCCCCAAGGTTTTCAGGGAAAAAATCCAAGTGGGGAAAAAAGCATATCCCAAGTGGGAAGAAGCAAGGGAAAAATCCAGATAATTGGAACAGCAAATGGCATACTCTTTCTTTTTGAGCTCAACCATTGTGTTGAACAGACAAAGCAGTTATAACAGCAGAAATGAGGTGCCAGTTTTTATCCTGGTCCCCAACTTGACAGCCAAAATAGTGCCTGTATGCTGACTTCACCTTAGAGGCCAGATTTTTTTCTCTGATCTTTTGGGGTGAATTTGCCACAAATGTAACAGAAATTGTCAGGGTTGTTGCTACAACAAAGGAGGGCAGATAGACGGAACACGTTCAATGTTACCTCCGGGACCCTAGGGCGGTGCGATCTGCCTATCGACGACTTGGAGACAAAGGACGACGAAGGCGGCGCATAAACGCGACCGTTGACTATTCCTAAACTCGTCATAAGGTAAGATCATAAGGTCACATAATTGAACATCAACTTGGTTGTTGATGTTACAAAAACTCGGTGGATGAACAGTACAGTTTTAGCTAAGCTGAAAACAAAGAAGGAAGCATACCAGCGTTATTTACAGACTCGTAGCGATGCTGACTATAACCTATACGCAAGAGCTCGAAATCAAGCTAAAGAAAGCTGTCGCACCGCTGTAAAAACCCTCGAAAAAAGTATTGCTAAA